>NC_069070.1:103817957-104123582 GCF_025698485.1 Gossypium arboreum | reverse complement strand
TTCTTCCTCTACCAATAGTCGTCGAGAACTACATACTGCTGAGATGCACTTGAAGAACACTCTAAAACAGGCAAGTAGTTAGTTTTGCGGTTTATGGATCTTGTTGCTGCTGCATTTACCTTTTCCGTGCTTTCTAGCTTAGTCTAAATTTCTCACTTTTTCATATAATTGCGACTTGCTCACTGTTAAAAACTAGTTTTGTATCTTTTTTCGTGTAATTTATTTTTACTGATTCAGCTGTAGGTCTTCACGTTATTCATCCTTCTGATTCATTTTAAGTTTTAAGTTGAAGATATTTTGAATCATAACATCAATGAGAGAAAACTGTCTTTTGTTATAGATGTTTAACATTCCTAATTTGGCAATGTCAACAAACAATGTGTTAGTTACACACTTGGTACCTAAACTATTTCCAAATTCCTTTTTTTAATTGAAATTTTAAAAATTATTAGTTAGGTACTCAAATCTTTTTTCCCGCACATCAGTTTGCAGTTGCACACGTGACTTGAAATGCATGACTTGTCCTCTAATAGCCAACAAAACATGCAAATATCATTATTTAATTGGATTCTTTTGACATATCACCCATTGACTAACAATCCCAGTTTTATGTGCAAGTTGATGGATGAAAGAAAGTTCGAGTTCCTAATGCAAAACTTATAAACTTTAGGTACCAAATCTGTAATGAATCCAAACAGTTCAATTAACTAAATATTAAGTTTACAAATGGAAACGGAGTGACTTTGCAATAAAATATTGTTGCTCAAGTGTAGTTAATCTTGACCGATTTTTACTCTCTAGTGCTTGAAAAATCAACTAGTATTTTTCCCTAGTCATTTTGTAAGTAGCTGATTGATGAGGTAGAATTGTGGCACTTTTTAGGCTGGGATATTTTCAGACACCGAAGAATTCAGGAAGCTTGAAGCTTGCCTTGATGAAGTAAAGATAAAGCTCCAGGCAGAGACTACAGCTAGTTAAAAGTCAGAACTCAGAAAGTTTGCAGGATTTACTTTCTACTTCTGAGGGTAAGCTTGCAGCCTTCTTTTATCACTATGTGAATTTATGTTTTTGGTTTAGGCTAAATTTTTGCAGTTGTAATCAGTGTTATCAGGATGTGCGCCTGGGCGTGCTCATGTTTTGTGTCTTAGTGCTAGAAAACAAAGGTGCCATGGCCCTAGGTTCTTTTTATTTTAATTGATAGGCATAATTGAAGTTCATTATTTTATTGGATGTACCTTTACTAGTAAGATAAGGGATAGTACTTGTTAACACATGCACAGAGACATTTATACATATTGCATCTTCACTCTAGTGTTTATTTATTTTATATTTTTGGCCACGGGCAATGTAAGGGTTTTAGTGCTTGGATTGCACCTTGAGCTCTCAACAACACTAGTCGTAATCATAGATAAGCAAGCAGTAGTACATCACTTGCTGTTTCACGTTATGCTTTTTTCTTATAGGAACTCAAATGGCTGATAAAACAACGGCTATACAACTCTGCAAGTTATATAAATGGCCTAATTTCTCCTTCCTGTTTGCTTGGGCTCTGAGTTTAAGATGTGAAAGTCGATAGTCAGAGGAAGAAAAGGAAAGAATAGTTCCCTTTCTAACTAAAACAAAATTGTTTCCTAATGCACTCAGGTTTTACCAGGTGGAGGATTTTATTTAAGAAAAAGAATGATATTTTGAAGATGCTATGCCTATACGTTTAGAAATTCGATAGTCTTGTAAAACCCAAAATTTAGTCTCTAAGTTGTATCATACCCTGTTTGTTTATTTTAGGATTAAATATGTTATTTTAATTTAGTAATCTGATAACCTAATTCAATTTTCCCCTTAGTCTTGTTCAAGTGGTAATTATAAAAGCTGAATACTTTTTAAAAGGCATAATAAATTCTAAGAAATCTTTTTAAATATATATTTTTAATAAAAATCTTAAAATTTATTTTAAAATTTAAAATTTTCACAAAATTATGAAAATTAGCACTTTAAATTTCAAAAGAACTTCAAAATAAAAAATCATTTTAGAAATTCAGAAAGTTATAAAATGAATATATAAAATTTTCAAAACTCAAAAAGAATGTGTTAATTACTTAGATGATAAGTTCGTTCTTGAGCATTTTCAGCTCAATTTAATAAGTTAAATATTAAAAATATTTTTATTTAAATAAGTATAAAAGATATGTAAAAGTAGCTTTTAAATAATGATATAATATTTAGATCTATTCGAATCCAATCATATAATTATTCCTATTCTCTGATCACCTCCTTAATTCCAAGGTGCATGAAATTTTGAGGCATATGATTTTAAAACTGATCTCTTTAGAATATAATTCCAATTGTAGTTAATAGATAATTTTTTATTTGAATATAATGAATATTGAATCAATTTTTAAAATGAGTACGTTTTTTAAGACTACCTTTGGGCTTTTAGTTGTAATTAATAGAAAATTTTGGAGGTAATTGGAATGCTTTAGGATTTGTATATGTTTGAGAAAGTTGAGAGATGCAATGAAAAATTATACAATTTACAAGAGAAGGGAAAGGGTTCAAACCACTTAAGATAATATGATTTTGATGTTGGATTTAATATGATATAAGATGGTTCGAAGTTGACTTTCATGAGAGCTTGATCTTTGCAGTCAAATTAATTTTGCATTTGTAAAAGAATATAATATTGTTAAGAAGGTCTTGAAAAGTAATCAAAATGATTTCGAAATCCATAATTGTCAAGATCATAATGTTGTCATTTTAATATTAATAAGGAAACTTGACACCCATGAAAATGAATGTACTCAATCAAAAAAGTTAGGTATAATGATAAAATCAACTCTCAATATTTACCTTTTTGTCAAATTGGAACTTTTTTTTAGCTAAATTTTGACCATTAACATTTTAAAATTAGTCAAATTGTTTTTCTAATAGAAATGTTGATTAAAACACTATTTTTTTTAATGATATTAGTATGACAATTTACATGACAAATTCATATGCACTTTATGTTGATGTGTAACATTATTTGTCTTATTTGTCACCTTAATAAATAATTTAATCATTACAAAATATTAAAAATAAAAATAAATTATAAATTCTAAAAATTAATAACAATGAAAAAAATAATATGAATTATACATAGATTATCACGTGGATGGTCATATTTAAAAATTTAAAGTTTTGGCTAATATTTTCGCTAAAAGTCAGTAATTCAATACCTTTTAAATAATTAATGATCAAATTAACTATTTTCAAAAGATTAGGTTAAATTTATTTAAAAATAATAATCAAATTGAGAAAAATATAAAAGTTACCGGAAAATTATTATGAAAATATCTCATAGTCATAACTATTTTAATACTTAATTAATTTTTTCACTATATTGAAGTAAAAAAAAAAGAACCGTAAAAATCCGATCATAAAAATCCCTTTTATTTATCATTCCCTCCTTTTGCCGCCACGTTTCCTTTTTCTTCCATTTTTCCTTTTTTTTTTATTCTTTTTAAATTAACAAGGGTTGCCGAGTGCTGAGCCGCTTCAAAGCCTTCAGTTTCCCTCGCAACTCACACGATAAATAAGGCTTTACCTAAATTTTCTTTCCATTTCTTAGAAGTCACCTCTCTAATCTCTTCGCTCTTCAATGGCTTTCTGGGGTTACTTCTTTTTCTTCTTTTCATTTCTCTTCATTTTTTCCTTTTTTTTTTGTAAGTGAAGTAAGCTTAACATTTTTTTCTATTTTTGTAGGAACTGAAGTGAAACCTGGGAAACCCTTCACTCATGCACCTCTCAATGGAAGGCTTCATCTATCCCAGGTACTATCAATAAAATTTCCAATTTTCTTTCTTTCTTTCTTTCCCGTGTTAATGGCTTATTTTCATTATCTGATGAGAAAATAAACATAAATATGTTTTCTCAGGCGACATTAGGAATGGGTGATGGAATAAAGAAAAGCATAGTTCAATGTAATGTGGGAAATAAGATGCCTGTATTTCTATGCAGTTTGTTTCCTGATAAGGCTGAGTGTTGTCAACTCAATTTGGAATTTGAGGAGTCTGATGAAGTCGTTTTTTCTGTTATTGGCCCTCGAACTGTTCATCTTACTGGTTACTATCTGTCCTCTTCTTCCCTTAATCATCATAATGATGAATCGTATCCTTTTATTTTTATGTTTTGAATTTACTTCATGTTCTTGGAGTTCTTTCCTACCGTTTGCATTAACTATATTGCTCAGAGAATCATATGGGGAGGATATTGCTGGGACAGAAACAGAAAGATCCGAGAATAGTGAAGAAAGTGAATATGGTGGTAGTTTTATTGATGATGAAGAACCACAAGTCCTCTCATCTTCTCAAGATTTTTCTGCTGTATCAGAATGTATGTCTCACTACATTACTTTACTTTCTTGGCAGTTTTCACTTCCTTAATCTGGTTTTATCTTTTTAAATAGTTTACAGTTGCATAGAGAAACTGTTTCCATCATCTGTATATTAAGTTTACCTTTTTGTTTTTAGGTGACAAGCATCTTTAGTTTTGGTTAGATATACATTTGAAGTCGTTTTCTAATTTAAATGTTTTTTTTTTTTTTTGTCTAACTTCAGCAAATGAAGAACTGGCAGACTTAAAGATACCTAAGGGTGACAAAGGAAGGCCTAAGACAAGGCTTAGGAAGAAGTACCGGAACAGTGGATTTGAAAATGAGGAAAGTTCTTCGCAGAAGGATTTCACCAGTGGTGTTGCTGCTATGGAAGTATTGGAAAGTGAAACTGAAGATAAATTGCCTATCTCCTCACTGTCTTGGGGAAAATGCACATCAAAGAGTGGGAAAGCCAATGTGGAGGAAAAATCTAGGAAAGAAACAGATAACCGTAGTGACAATGAGATTGAAGATAATGTTACCATGTTAAAAGGGACTAATGCTGTGAGAGGTGTTGAGCCTGAATGGTATGATTGCCTTATGACAAATAATTCTATCAAACAAATAATGAAATTCGATGCAATATCTAAGCTAACTATTTTGAGAAGATAATCCATGGGTGCCAACCATCATCTGTTTGAGATATGGTTGTTTGCTTCATTGTTCATTATTTTTGCCTGCATTTGATTTTCTTATTGGCTTGCAGTAAATCAGGGAATAGGAGTGGAGGAAAACAAAAGCATGAGCTTCGTGTTGATAATGCTTTAGTGCCAAAGAAGAAAAGAGAAGATCTGGCAAAGGAGGAAGGATTACTGGAAGCTGATCATTGCATGATTGAAGAAGTGATATTGGAGCAAAATGACCAAAATAAGAAACTGACCAGTAACAAGTTCGTGATATTATTTTTTTAAAGATTTATCTGCTCAAGGAAATCCGTGTTTCCATGCTTGTCTGTGTGGTTGTATCCTTTGCAAGCAAATTGCCTTGTAAGTCACAACTTCTATCTGATATGTTACTGCAGGAAATGTAAATACGATAATCTCTTGCTGGCTTCCTGTCAAGTGGATACTGAAGTTGGAGTTAAGCTAAAGAGGAAAAGAAAAGAACAATTTGAAGAGAAAACACTTGAAAACAATGTTAACAAAGAGGATGAAACGCACAAAAGTGGTTCAAATTATACCGAGACCAAGGATGTAGATGTGGAGGATAGGGATAATCAAAACCAAGTTAATGACAAGTAGGTGTTTATCCTTTGATACACATGACTGTGAATAGCCATACTGTAATTGCAATTTTTTCATTTCTAGTTTATAATCTCTCTTGGATGCCTGAGTTGGCTTTGCTACCATATCATATTGTTTTCTTGTTCCAATCTTTTTCATTTTCTATTTTTTGGAGTTTAACTGTGTACTGTTACTTTCCTTTCTTAAAATCATTCTAGGAAGATGAAAAAGAGGAGGAGGAGTAAGGATGAGGAGGGGGATGCTATGAAGGTGGAACAACCTGTCTTACCAGCCCATGAAAAGAAGAGATCTGATGTGGAAATGGGGGCTAAGAACGCTAATGACAAGGAAATTCAGCTGTCAAATGGAATTATCATTGAAGAGTTAGAAATAGGGAAACCAGATGGGAAAATAGCTTCTCTTGGTAAAAAGGCACGTATGATTTTCTCTTCTGTCATATATTGTGATGATATTCTGAATTTTCTTTGTGGTGGTTTTTTGGACTTGAATGAATAGGTACTCAATTTCTTGTAATTAATGCTTTACTTGTATCTTCTTCCATGCTAGGCTAAAGGAAATTATTTACAAAGTTTTCTTGATGCCAGGTTCGTGTCCATTACACTGGAAAATTGAAGGAGAGTGGGCAAGTATTTGATTCTAGTGTTGGCAAAGCACACTTAAAGTTTCGTCTAGGTAACATCTTTTGTTCAGTCTTGCTTTGCAAACGCAGTTTGCAGTGTTTGATTCTAAGAAGTCTTCTAATTCCATTCCTTATCATATTACATTGTTTTGTATGGACAACCGGCATTCTACATTCTAGGGAGACTGGTTAATAGAGATGGCGGGCATGTTTTTTATTTAAATGCTGGTCTTTCCAAAATGCATACGTTTTTAAGTTGGACATTTTATGTTGCTATTACAGGTGGGAAAAAAGTTCAAGAACTATGGAATGTTGGCCTTGATGGTATGAACTTCCTTTCTTTTTCTGAAGTTTTTTATCTGCTAACCAATTGAATATGTCAATTACCCTTACTTTGAATTCTATATCTAATGAGTTTAAATAATGATGATTCCTAGGCATGCGAATTGGTGGCAAACGTAGGCTCATTGTCCCTCCTTCAGTAAGGTATGCAATTCAATTTTGTTAAATAGTGCTCCAAGCTTGTTTGTTATGTTCAATTTTCTTGGGTTTGTGTTGCAGTTATAGAAATGAAGGAACAAGTGAGAATATTCCACCAAACTCCTGGCTGGTTTTTGATATTGAATTGGTTAAAGTCAAGTAATTTCTTTTTTTATCGAAAAGTCAGGTAATTGGTTGGCATCATGCACCAGTTTTGTTTAGTCATACTTGCCTTAATTCTTCAAAGAATGACAAGTGCAGTAGTAAATGAGGTTGGACTTTGTCTTTGGACTTGGGATTTTATAATGATATGATTGGAAGTGAAAATATATAGTATTGGCTGTATACGGTAAAACTTTCTTTCCTCTTTTTTTCCATGGCTGAAAATTATGTATTTATGCCTATTAATATGCAAGACTCTTGATTGCCTGAACTATCATAGTGCTTTTCTTTTCTTTTTTTAATAGAAAATTATCAGTGTTTTTTTAATTAAAATGAAGGGATTCAGATCTAGGTGATTTTACACTATTTTATAACTTTTTATAATTAATATTTTAACAATTAATATAATTAATATTTTAACAATTTAATTGTCATATTTTATGTTAAATGTATAAGCTAAATGTATTCAAAGGAAAATATTATAAAAATAAAATAAAATAAAATATTTAAAATGTTGCTTTTAATTTAGTCTAGCAATTAGTTATTTGTTGTTTTTGTTTTTTTTTTATTTTTTCAAATTTCTTTGAACTAAAAGAGCGTATTGTCGGTATATATTTTTTCTTGTTAGAGCAAAAATAACATGTATAAATTTTGATTAATTGATCAAATTTAATCAAATTAAACGAAATTAATTTGATTTGGTTAATGAATTTTCTTTTAAAAAAATAATTTTATTTAATGATTAAAAATTTTAAAATTTCAATTTAATTAATGTTTATGTTTCACCTAAACATTATTTATGAAGTTAATTGTATGATCCCAATCAACATCTATTTGCCTTATATTCAATTACTATGAATAAACTACTCGCAAAGAATATATATATTCAGTTATATGAATTTCATAAAGGATATGTTAGATCATATTAAGTCAAAATACAATGACCACCAAGCATTATTATTATTTATAATATAATAAAATGCTTACATTTAATTAGGATTAGAATATATCTATCTTTAATTACATAAATTAATATTAAAACATCATATTAACATATACTTTAATTTGTAAAGCATATTGGAAATATTAATGAAATAATATTTTTTTATAACAACGAGTAACCTTATCTGCTTTTACCGCTTAAATTACCTTTTGTATTTAGTGTGGATAGATCTTCTTATGCTATATTATTTAATTTTGACAGTGAATCAATTTGATAGCTTAGATTTTGTTTTTCATGATATTTATCCAATTCGATGTCATTAAAATGTAAGTCATTGCATTGAATTTATAAGTTTATAAATTTATATATCTATAGGATTAAATCTCGAGTTTTTGTGAAGTAAAAGAACAATGAAATTTATGGAAGTAAATATTCTCCCATTATTGCTACAATGTTATTGATCCTAGTTATAAATATTCTCCCATTATTGCTACAATGTTATTGATCCTAGTTATACATAAAAACTATCAGTTAATGTTGGTAATTTGAATGAAATTTGACTTTTTATCAAGGTGTAAAGAAAAAAAAATTCAAACTTCATGTCTTAAATAAAATGAATGGATTAGAATTGGCATTATCCTATAAAACCCTATAGTATGGTAAAAAAAATATGAATCTTTCTACCATACTATCTATACTAGCCTTGTTCAAGTCAGGTGGTATTTAGGTAAAACCCTCTCAACAATGAGAACTCTTCACACTCGGTTCAAATATCTGAAGTAGTTCACTCCCCTTTCTTCTAACCACTTATTGGCCATGAAATAATATTTAGAGAGAGAGAAATAATCTGGAGACTTCTAGGTCCAAGTAAGAAATGAAATTATAATATTAATACTCAGGTGTTAAAAAAAACCCAACAAATGTTGGGTGTAGTAATGAAGTACATTACACTCCCAAGAGAAGAATGCATGTTCAAACTTTGAAATGATATTGTTGAAAAAGATAATCACAAATCTTAAATATATATATATATATATATATATATATATATATATATATATAAACATTAAAACAAACATGGAGAACACCAAAAAAAAAAATATAAATATAAACATTGTAACACTTTAATGGAAAAGCTCAACACTGAATGGAAATGAAAAATTAAGGTATGCCCTAGAGTATGACAATTTAGCTTAATTAATAAACATTATAGCACTTCTTAGTTCTGTCATTCTCTTATGTTTACTTGGTTTTTGGTCAAGACCTTGCTTAAACTTTATTTGTTATTATACTGTAGCCATTCTAAGGTTTATAGCCTTACATTGCTTCTTGGTATTGGTTTCGTGTATTGCTAGGTAAGCTCGAAAGTTCTTACATAATTATTCTTCATTTCATTTTACAATTTATAAAGATTAATTTTTTGAGATTCATGAAATCATTGTTATTTCTCTTAGCAATGTCATTTTCAAAGTTTAAACTCGAATTTATTATTAAGAGTATAATGCGTCTTACTTTTACACTTAATACTTATAAGTAGTAATTTGAGTTAAGTTGATTTCCATGTTTCAAATATACGCAAATATTAAGACAGATTCGTATCCATAAGTGTAGAATTCTTTTAATAAGTGGCTAAATTTTTTATAAAAATATATTATTTAAAAATTTAAAATAATATAATAATATGGAAAGTGATAAATTATTATATCCATAGAGGATTTAAACTTAACCAAATTTGTACTCTTTCTTTTTCTAGACGTTGCTACAAATTTATAATGAAGCCGTTCAAGGAAGAAGATATTTCAAGAAGGAATGATGGATGTGGTAACTGTTGTAGAATTGGAGAATTGAGAGAAAAAGATGACAATGAAATCCATTGAAATTTGTCTTTGGCAATCAAAAAAAGGAAGAGAACATGGTAGCTTTGAGCGCGCAACTATGGTGAAAGATTTGGACAGTCATGTGGTTCTGCTGTAAAAGACTTTATGCAAATTCACAGCACTAAGTAAAGATTTCTTCTTTTGAGATTGGTTCTCTTACATATGGGGAAAAATGAAATAGCAAATGCAAACTCCTAAAAATAAAGGTAAGAAATGAATCAATATAAATTTAGAGAGATCTAAAATAGAATAATATAAACAATTAACACAATATATTTAGATCGTTAAAGTGAGGGAAAGACCCAATCATAATCTAAAAGAGGCGAATGACTGGACATAAAAAGCAACATATATTGACATCTCATTCGTTGACATGTTTTCATTACTTCCTTTGATATTTTTATGAGATTACATTTGATGCACTGTCATTGTATGAGTCCTATGCACAGTAAATGTATCACAATTGAACACATTACTAAAAAACATAATAAAATAAAGTTAAAGAAATTTATAATAAACACTTAAAAATTTATTTAAAGCTAATTAAAATTAATTATAATTTCTCATCTTCAATCTCTTAATAACACTAAAACTTTTTAGTTTAGGGTTCTCGAAAATCTTGAGAAAAAATATACCTAATACATTTTTTTTTCAATTTTGTCAGAAGTAAGACACTATTTATGGAAATTGAATAGTGGTGAGAGGAGATCACCCCTGTACTTCAAAGAAAAAAAAGTTGCACTGTTGTAACGAACAAATGATTCCATCTATTTCTCATATCTCCATAAGTTCTCAACTTGGGGCAATGTGCAAATTACCTTTTGACCTCTTTTGTTGCTTGGGACATGAACTCGACTTTGTAAATCTTTATTAGGTATAGGTTGTTTTAGTACAAGGATTAAGAGTTGGTTGAATTGTGTCATTTAACATTTCTAGAACTCATATTTATGGAGCATTGTTGAATATAACTTAACAAAGTACCTTTCAATCTTTAGTTTATATTCTATTTATCATACATAGTCTAATAATCTCATTATTATTAATACACTAATATTTTAAGCAAATTTATTGTTTGCCTTAAATTAGTAAAATCTTTTAATTTTCATATACTAAGTCATGATTAAATGAAATAGTATGTTTACAAGGTAAAAGAAAATTTATGAAACACTTACAAAAAAGTCGAAATATTTTTACTCTTTGCAATTAAAAGCTTTACTCTTCCCCTTGCTTCCTCCACCCTTTTCTATAATTGTCACTTCACATAAACACATACAACCATATAATTCATTATCATTTCTAAATAGTTAACTTGTAACATAACACTAGATACACAATCTAAGCATAAATGCAAGCTAAATCCATGGCATTTTCTAGGTGAAGTAATAAAATTTTTATGGGTCAAAACTAAGTTATATATTTTTATAAGAGCTATGTTGTACTAGAAAACTATACTAGGTTTAATTCCCGTGCTTCCCCACACTAGGTTTAAATTACTGGAGAGGTCACAAATGGTTCCACTTAAAACTCAACCTCCTAGACAAAATCTCCCTATAATATAATGTAATAAGTCAATATATTACTAAAATTATACGCTACAAAATATTGAAACATAAAAAAAAAGTAATAAAGAACACTAGAAATTTAACGAGGTTCGACAAATTATGCCTACGTCATTGGACACTACCAAATATATTTCTCTGCAAAAGATACAAGTGAAATACTACAAATGAGGGGAGAGAAAAATTGCCTTATGAAGAATATGACAAGTTTTCGGATGATTCAAAAATGGAGAAATAATCCCTATTTATAGTAGTACAAAACCTCCATAACTTTGTATTTTTTAGATGTGAGATTGTGCTATTTCAACAAATCTCCACCTTAGCAAAATTTCACATCTTCAATCTCATTACAGAACAACATTTGATAGTGTTTTCAAATTTCAACCTTCAAGTTCAAACATAGTTGGAACTTGAACATAGTCACAACCTTAGTCATCATATCAGTAGGATTCTCACTGGTTGAAATTTTCTAGATCTTTACTCCACCTTTTTCCAGAATCTCTCGTACAAAATGATACTAAACTACTTCTTCCTTGCATGATAAACTTGATTCTTTTCTAACTGAATAGTACTCTGACTATCGTAATGTACTTTGACATATTTATGCTTAATTAAGTTCACCAAGCAACCTTTGAAGCAAAATTGCCTTTTTTAAGCCTTTGTGATTGTCATATACTCTACTTCTATAATAGATAAAGCAACTGTTGAATTTAAAGTACACTTCCAACTAACTAGTTCCTTTGCAAGAGTAAACACATAACCATTAGTTGATCGTCATTTGCCCAATTCACCAGCATAGTCTGAATCACAATATCCAACCACACCTTGATTATTTTCTTGCTCAAAAATCAATCCAATATCCATTGTATTATGGATATATCACAAAATCCATTTCACAACTTGCCAATGCTCCTTTTCTAAATCATGCATATACTTGTTCACAATCAGAATTGCTTGTGAAATACCAAGCCTTATATATACCATATCATACATTAAGCTACCAACAACATTAGCATATGGTATCTTTGACATGTATTCTTATTCTGCATCATTCTTTGGCAACATAAAGACACTAAGCTTGAATTGAGGAGCAAGGGGAGTACTAATAGGTTTTGACTTTTTATTCATGCTTAAACACTTTAACAATTTTTTCAAATGTTGTTTGAGTCAAACAAAGCCTCTTTAAGCTTCTATCTCGAGTTATCTCCATGTCAAGAATCTTCTTTGCTTCTCATAAATCCTTCATCTCAAACTCCTTTTTCAATTGTGTCTTTAGCTTCTCAATCTTTATTTGACTTTTAAAAGCTACCCAACATATCATCAACATAAAAAAAAGATACATGAGAGAACTATCTTAAGCTTGTAAAAATATACACAATGATCATATTTGCTTCTTGTGTACTTGTGTTCTGTCATAAACTTGTCAAATCGCTTGTACCACTACCTCGAAGATTGCTTTGAATTGCACAACGATTTTTCAAGTTTACACGCTAAATTTTATTTTCTAGCAACCTTGAATCCTTTTGGCTAAGCCATATAGATTTCTTCTTCCAAGTCTCCATGTAATTTTTTTTTTTTTACTTCCAACTGAACTAGTTACAAATCCAATTGTGCCACCAGGAATGCTTTACAACTGTAGAAAAGACCTCATTGTAATAAATTCCCTCATTTGTAAACATCCATTGGCAGGAAATCCTTCTTTCTTTGTAAACACTTGTTTGCATCCAATTGTCTTCTTTCCCATTGGTAGACTAGCTAGTTTCCGAGTTTGATTTTTGTGAAGGGGCTACATTTCTTGTAACACCCCATACCTGACCCGGTTGTCGGGTCTGAGTTATAGGATGTCACAACCATTATCGAAAAAACATCATTTAATCACAATATATTTCTTCATAATTATACTAAATTAAATTCAAAAACATGATTATTATATCATTATATCATAGCATATGTCGAACCGACGTTCATACGAGCTTATGAAATCTTATTTGATGACCCAGGACCATTGGAAAACTAATAAGCAACACTCCCAAAATATTTCAAGTTAATGTCTTGATATCAAGGAATCAATGTTGCGACCTCTAAGACAGTATACAAGCTTCCCTATTCGTGGACCAAATTGTAAAATTTTCCAAACTATACCAGATAGATGTCTCGAACTTGGGTTCAATTTCGTGATTTCAAAGGTTGGCATCCCGACATCCAATAGGTGGTGTTGCGGCCATAAAGGCAGTAGTTGTAACGACCCCAAAATTTACAGGCATCAAAAAAGTGAGTTGTCGGTCTTCATTTTAGTAAAACGGATTTGTAAATATTTATTAAAAATATTTACGAAGTTAGTTGTGAGTTTAATTAGGTTTTGGTTAGGTAAATTAGCATAAAATAAGAGTAACTAAGAAAAAGGACTAAATTGCAATAGAGGTGAAAGTTTAATTGTAGATTAAAGAAAGTTAAAAAGACCAAATAGGCAATTATGCCATTTTCAAATATTGAGGTAGTTTACGATAGAAATATTAAAGATATTTTTTATTAAAATATAATATATTATATTATAATTACTTAATAAATAAGTAATATATGTTAATTTATATTATTATATTATATTATTATATATAATAAACAAAAGAAAGAAAAGAAACATAAACAGAATAGCAAACGAAAACAGAGAAATTAGGGAGAAAAAGAAAGGAAAAAAGGAAAAAAAAAGGGAAATTAGGGTTCCAAGCTAATTTGCTAACATCATGCCAGAGACATCGACCAAGAAAGGAAAGGAAAAAGTCGACGAAGAGTGATTCGAAATTATGGTTTGTATTACTATAATTCGAATTTAGTTATTATTTATTTTTGAACTTTAATTAATGTGTGTGGTAGGTGGAATTGAGGTAAGAAATGATATTGAATTGTGAATTATGTGAATATTTGAATGTATATTGATTGGAAATTGAAAGTTATTTGAATTGAATTAAATAAGTTATTGTAATTGTAACACCCCCTACCCGTATCTATTGCCGGAATAGGTACGAGGCATTACCGGAGTTTACTGAACATTTTCAGATAATTCTGAGTCATTTATTATTCATATTTTGAAAATAATCATAACGTCTCTTTATTGGGCCCTCGAAGCCCCAAACATACATTAAAAACCAACCGGAATTAAATCGGGATCATAAAAAAATTCGCAAAATCTTAAATTTTATTTTCATCTAAGTACTTACTATTTCAATGCTTCTTATAATTAAACATGTTACCATTCAATCAATAGCTTGACCTTGTCTAAGCGTCAAGCCACATCATTGTTAGTATACTTGCACATATTTCATATAAATTCAACATTGATATACTTATTTTCTCGACAAGTCACACTTGAGTTTAATAATTGTCTTTACTTACATAATTTCCTTGTATCAACATATCAAAGATAATCATATATGTACATGTCATGAAACATATCATTCTCTTACCGCTTTCTTCATAAGTATATATCAATCATTTCATTATATCAATATTTCATGCTCCATCATTTCCATATATTTTATGTATATTTATTCCGTAAAGTTTATATCAAACTTAACATAAATTATATTCCATGTACTTATTCTTATTTCGTTTATCTATCTTCATAATTATTTCATATAACTATTTTGTATATACATTTCCATATGACCAGTTCTTGTAAACATTTCACACAACCATTTTATATAACCATTCATCATCTGATGCATATTACCTGAATATCTATTGTTCAATAGATGTCATCACGTCTCCCATCCACGGTCTTATTTATCTTTGACATGATGCCATAGTGTCTTTCAACTATGATCTTACTCATTTTCTGTCATGTTGCCTGGTATCTTTCAACCATGGTCTTATTCATTTCATATCATGTTGCCATGGTATCTTTCAACCATGGTCTTATTCATTTCCCGTCATGTTGCCATGGTATCTTTCAACCATGGTCTTATTCATTTCATATCACGTTGCCATGGTATCTTTCAACCATGGTCTTATTCATTTCCCGTCATGTTGCCATGGTATCTTTCAACCATGGTCTTATTCATTTCATATCAGGTTGCCATGGTATCTTTCAACCATGGTCTTACACATTTCATATAAGATTGCCATGGTATCTTTCAACCATGGTCTTACACATTTCATATCAGAGAGCACTCTCCCGCGAACCTCATCCTTGCAGCGGGATTACCAGTCCAGACTAAATCCCCTGCAATATAAACTCATAGAGTATTGTCGGGATTACCAGTCCAGGCTAAATCCCCCGCAACGACAATTACTCTAATGAGCTTGGATCTGAATTACCAATCCAGGCTAAATTTAGACCCTAATTCGGATTACCCGTCTGGGCTAAATCCATTTTCCACATATTCTTCGGGAGGGCTATATCAGGGTAGGATCACCCGTCTAGGCTAGATCCTTTGTACCGTCAATTCCTCCTCAGAGATCCATCGAAATTTCCTTTCATTCAACCGGGATTTCTTCCCCTTTTTATCAAATATACCAATGTTTCATAAATTTTCATACAATGAACTTTCAAATCATATTCACATCAATAACATACATTTCAAGCATTTAAGAATATAATTCAAGTTATACGAACTTACCTAGTGAAATTGCAAAAATATCAAGATTCAGGGACATTTTGGTAAGTTACCATTTCCCAATTTTCACTCGATCTTAAATTGACAATTTCATTCAATTTATTAATTTGGATAATAAAACAATTCATTCCCTTCAATTTGGTCATTTTGACATTTTTATAAAATTGCCCCCTGAAGTTTTACTTTTATTCAATTTAGTCCTTAAGCCTAAAACATGCAAATTAGCCATGCTAGCTGAATATTCATATATATTTTCCTCCTCCTCCTCCTCTCCATTCCACATCTTTAATGTATATAACACAATTGGAAGTAACATCATCTATAATTTTTATTATTTACTTTTATGAATAATCAAACTGTCCATCTGTGTCATAGTCGCTAAATTATTTATATCTGGAGCTATAGAGCTCCAAATTAAGATCCACTAATTTTCCCTGAAACTGCACTCATATATATTATTTCCATAAAAGTTTCAGAATTTTTGGTTTAGCCAATAAGTACAGTTTATTCTTTAAATTTACCCCTATTCTGTTGTCTAACAGTTCTGACCCTTCTTCACTAAAAATTAATTATCTCCTCTTACAGAATTCAAATGATATTCCTGTTTATTTATATTGAAAATAGACTCATTCAAGATTCTAAAAATATAAATTTAAGCCCCTAATTATTTCTATCCAATTTTTTATGATTTTCAAAAGTCAGAACAGGGGAACCCGAATTCATTCTGACCTTGTCTCAAAAAATTCATTATATCTCATGATTTACAAATCCATTACTTACACCGTTTCTTCTATAAGAAACTAGACTCAATAAGATTTAATCTCATATTTTATTCATCCTATAATTAGATTTCTAAAATTTTTGGTGATTTTTCAAAGTTAGACTAGTGCTGCTGTCTAGAACTGTTTTAGTGCAAGATATTAATTACCATGTTATAACACCCTTATTTTCTTTTTCTACACCATTTCTCATCACTTTCTCTTATTTTCTCTTCACTAACATATCAAGAACATAGGACCTTATGTAAGAAAACTCTACTATAACATTATTTCCATGATTTGTTAATAATAACAAACTTAAAAACATATTGAAATCTTGATGTACTTACCTTTTCTTATTGACTTCAATCTTTAACTTGATTTTTCTCTCTCCTCCAGCTTCTATTTCTTGAATCCAACTTGATATTCTTGCTCCCCATCATCTCCTTGCTATCTTTATCTCTTGATGGCTATGGAAATTTTTTCAATTTTTAGGTGAAAATAATGAATTTTTGGAGGAAGGACTAAATTGTAAGAAAAGGAAAACTTTCTTTCTTCTTCTTCTTCTCATGTTAGTTGCATGAGAAAGGTGATCATATCCTCCTCCCCTTTCTTTCCTTTCATATATATATATTAAATAAAATAATAATAAAATAATAAAATATCATTTAAAAATTAATTTTTATTTAATTTATCTAAAATATCTCCAACATCATCATTGTCTCTAGATTTCTCTCTCTTCCAATTGACCATTTTGCCCTTTGTGATCTTTTAAAATTCCATTCTTGAGTCATCACTTAATTTGGTAAAATTGTAATTTAGTCCCTCATAATTCTTCACCTATTCAATTTGGTCCTAATTCATCAATTTTCCTTGGTTTCTAGATCATTCCACCCTTAAAATATTTTCACTATTAGTCCTTCAACTTTTCATATTTACACTTTAATCCTTCAAATTTTGAGTATTTACTCTTGGGCCACAAAACTTTTCTCACTTTTACAATTTAATCCTTTCTTGAATCAATATGTCATAATATACTTCCCAATATTGACATAACTCAAAATTTCCCTTTTTGTCACTTTATTTCCTTATTTTACTATATCACGGATAATATTTTACTATAAAAATTTTCGGGGTATTACAGTGATATTGAATTGAAAATATGAGAATTTGTAATTGGTAAGAATTTGATTGAAATTGAATTGAGAAAGTGAATTGAAAACCCTATTAACTAGTCGGGCTAAGTCGAATATAATTGGCATGCCATAGGATTGGAAGTGTTTAGGGATACTTTGTCCTCGAGTCGATGAGGCACTATATGTGTCGTAATATTGCTTCGAATAATTTCGATGAGGCACTATGTGTCGTATTATTGGTTCGGATTAAATCCGATGAGGTACTAAGTATCGATTCACTCTGGCAAGGCCGATGAGGCACAAGGTGCCGTACTATTGTGCTTGTTGGATCCATGTATCCATGAAAGTTTGAGTCAAGTTAATAGGGGTAAATGAACAAATTAGAAATTAGAATTGGTATTAAATGAACTGATATACAGTATGATTTTGTATATGAATTAGAATGAGATATTGAATTGAGATATGAAAACGAAATGTTTGAACCATGGATTCATGGAATGGATTTTTGATATAGTGAAATAATGTGTGAATCAAAATGGAGAAAAGTTATTTGAAATAGCATATTTATTTATTTATTTTTGCTTTTAAAATTTGAATTATAGTAATACCACTGAGTGTATATACTCAGTGTACGGTTGTCTCCGTGCGTAGGTTAGTTGAAGTCAAAAGTTTCGGATCAGCATCCAAGCCAATCCCGAACTCAGCAAAGTGGTGATGTATATTCTCTTTTGTAAAATGGCATGTACCTAGGTTGATTGTATAGGTCATTTTGAAATATGTTTTTGAATGGTATTATAAATTAACCTTGGATGGTTATATACAATATAAATGAAATGTTAAGATTATGAAATGGCATGGTTGGGTTATTTTGGTATGGTTTTTGAATTGGATTGAATGAAATCAATTGAATTGATTTGGATAATACATATGATATATTTATGAAATCTACGTAAATAATTTATTTAAATTTCGTATTTGATTTGATATGTCAGGTAATACCTCATAACTTTGTTCTGGTGACGGTTTAGGGTTAGGGGTGTTACATTTAGTGGTATCAGAGTTATTCAGGTTTAGTCGATTCTCAGACTAAATCGAGCTAAGAAATGAGTCTAGAGGTACATGCCATAATTGAGTCGGGATTTGGATGCTGATATATCTGTTTGATTTTGTTTTATAGTTAAAGATTTCAGATGAACGTATAGATGATGTAGATCAAGAAATGTATACTGGAGACCGTGAATTAGATGAAACAAATTCAGCAACACCGAGTGTAAATTCGATAGTTAATCAACCCCCTAATGTGGAATGGCGAAATTCTAGAGAGAGGGATGATTGACAACTACTTAGGGTCATACTTGATGCCCTTCAACGAGTAGTAGGAACTACATCTGCCACTGTAACATCCCGAATTAGGGCCTAGTCAGAATAGTGGTTTTGAGATAAAAAATCTGATATGGTAATAATTATTTAATGATTATTATAAGGTCTATGATATGTCTCTATGCTTGTGTGAAAATGTAACGCCCCAATTTTCGGGAATCCTGTGAATGTTGGCATAGGTTTAATTATGTTAGTGGGCCTCTAGAAAGCCCAAGCTTAAGATAGAACCCGGCAATTTTAGTTAATTTTTGTTCCATAAGAAAAAGGGAGTGAAATTATGAAATAGGACCTATGTGAAAATGTTTGAAAATGCTATAGGCTAAATTGAAGTGGCCAAATAAATAGGAGTGCAAAATAGGAGGATTTGCATGACAAACCTCCCATTTTACATGAAGTGGCCAGTCATCATGTTGTTGTAGACAAAATGTACACTTGATATCCATAATTTATGGTACAAATTGATACAAATTGATAATAGGTTAAGTAAATGTTCCATGATAATGGGTTAGGTAAATGTTCCATGATAATAGGTTAGGTAAATGTTCTATGATAATGGGTTAGGTAAATGTTTCATGATAATGGGTTAGGTAAATGTTTCATGATAAGAATTTCATGTCTTTTGTATTAAAGAATTAAATGGATGAAATATGAAGTTTTATTAAAAGAAAAAGGGGTGAAAAGAACAAAGTTTTGTCCATCTTTGTTCATCATAGCTGAAAATTAGAGAAGAGAAAGGAGAGGAGAAAGCTCTTGAGTATTCGGTCATTAGGAGGAGAAAAATTGAAGGTAAGTTCTTGGTACCTTGCTTCTATTTTGAGGTTCATGAGTTCTTCTTGATTCTACCTTAACTGTTGAAGTATATTTTGATTTTTAGTTGTGTTGTGAGCATTTAGTCATGAATTAAAATGAAGGAAATGGTTGTTGTTTCATGTTCTTTTGATGAAAAATGGAAGATAGGTGAAGTTGAGCCAAACAAATGAGCATGCATGTGCCTTAGATGTTAAAGGAAAAAATCAGCTAACATGTTGTGCTTTAAAATGATGAAATGGAGATTATACTTAAGTAAAATCATAGATATGTGATGATTGATTGGTGATATACATGTTTAAATAACAAGCATGCAAGTTAGGTGTGAAAGAGTGATTTGGTAATAAATCTGCTTGGGACAACAGCAGTAATGTGACTTTGGAAAATCACCATAAATTGTGGGAGATGAATTAGAAGCTGAATAAATTATGTAATTAAAGCTTAATGAGTCTAGTTTCAAATGGAATAAATGAAAACATATTTTGAATTCTGTACAATGAGAAATTTGATTCGTAATGAAGTGTGGTCAGATTAGTCAAACAGTGAAACATGGGAAACTTTGAGAAAAATCTGGTATTGATTGGCTAAACCAAAAATTCTGAAAATTTTATGGATAGAAGATATATGAGTCTATTTTCAAGGAAAATTAACAGAACTTGATTTGGAGTTTCATAGCTCCAGTTATAAATAATTTAGTGACTGTTGCTCAGGAAGACAGCTTGCAGTGAAATTATGATTATGTGGTAAACATTGACAAAAATTTGTTAATGAGTTGCTTATTGATTTCTTATAAGCTTACTATGATCTGTAGGTGTGGTTGGCCGAATATTGTAAGGGGTTAATATGTAGTTTGTATTTGAATAGTTAGATTAACGTGTTAGTAATCCAATTGTAGGCGGTTCGTGTGTGGATCTCACAAGATATCGTCGCAAAAGTGTGTAACTAACACCCTCTTTCTTAGTCTAGATCGGCAAAAGCGAAAAGCGAAATGCCAAAACCCAGATTCGTAGATTTATGAAAGTGCGAATGCTCGTGAGGTAAATCGATTAATGTTTTTGGTAAGCTGCAATGTTTGGACCGCAAAGTGCATGATTTACGTGCCCTCGATATTTTTGGGCTTAATGGGCCAAAATTGGAATGATGAATAACGGCCCAATTCGGCAAGAACCCTCGATGCGTGATTACATTAGTACGTGAAAAGTAGGAATATGCATGAAAAACCCTAAAATAGATAAATTACTGAAATACCTTTAAAAGTGGAAAATTATTGTTATACCCCTAGGTGTAAAATTACCGTTATACCCCAGGGTTAATTTTGACCGAAAAGCATGACGATCCGATTACGTATGATGTATGCCATGATTATATATTTGTTGCATGGGGACATGGGTTATATTATGGAGGAAGCGTTCGGTGGCTATGCCACAAATATTCGATCCGGTGGCTCGCCACAAATATCTCGATCTGGTGGCTCGCCACAAATATCGATCTGTGGCTCGCCACATATATCTGATACGGTGGCTCGCCACGATTATCTGATCCGTGACTCTGTCACATTATTCATTCTCAGCAGCCATGCTGCAAATTCTATGGTGTGTAGCGGTTGGGTGGGTCGAGTTGTCTCCCCACACGGTGTAAGGTCGATGCGGGGTGTATACGGTTGGATATGGTTGGGTTTCGCATAAACATGTAATATCTGTTACGTTACGCTATGGGCCTATGGGCTTTATTCAGATTGCGCTGCAGGCTAAGGCCAACTTATTCTGTTTCTGTGGGTTGAGTTGATTTAGACTATGGTTGGGTTATTTTACACACTGAGTTTCCCCAAACTCATCCCTTTTATTTTCATCCACGCAGGTAATCCCCAACCATAGTGGGCTTGGAGCTGTGAGGGAATTCGGAGTGGCCACCTGTTCTGAAAGTTTGATTTTCTTCTGGTGAACTGGACATCATTTTAATTACGTTTGAGGTTTTGGGCTTTTAAATGTAATAAGGCCGCTTATTTATTTTTGATGTTTTTTATATGTTTTATTAAGATAGGTAATATTTATATTTAACTGTTGAAATTAGATAGCTTTAGGGCGCGTTTTCAAAAACAATAATGGATTTCAAAATAACACGAAAACAAGCAAAGCTTCCGTAATGAAGATATTTTCCAAAATTAATCACTTTTCCTAAAAAGGACTTAATCAAATTGGTTTCCTAGAAATATACATGACGTTAAGGTATGGCAATGGCGGTTTGCATGTCTAGGATTGGATTCGAAGGGAGTTTGGTACTTAGCGATCCGATGGACTCACCTCCTCTTTTGGTTTCCTACGGTGCACGACTTCCATTCACCTTAACCCTTAATGAATTAATCTTTTGAACATCAAGTACGATTTTCTGGACTTAGAATGGAAATTTTTTTTTACGTTTTTGATGTGGCATGCCGGATCCGGCCATAACTTCTGGGCCGGGTTTGGGGTGCTACAGAAAATTTCATGAGGTAATTTTATTGGAAAAGTGCTCAACTAGACTTTAAGGACTAAATCGAATAATTTGTAAAACTTGTGTTCTAGAAGCAATTAGCATGAAATTGAATTGGAATATTAATTAGAGGTCCTTAAAGAGTAATTTTACCAAGTTCTAACAATTTGGACAAAAATGGGCTTGGAAGGGTAAAATTTGAAAGAATGGTAAAAAGGACATTTTGGTCATTTAGGGGTAAAATGAATTAAAAGACAAAAATTAAAAGCCAAATGTGCCCATCTTCCTCCCATGGCCGTGTGAATCAAGAGGGGAGCCATGGCTAGGGTTTCCAAGCTTTCAAGCTCAATAGTAAGTGATCCCGAGCCTCGTTTTTAACGTTCTTTGTATTTTTAAAATCCCGGTAACATGCTCTACTCGTTTCTACCATTATTTTGAGGTAATTAATAATTTACCCATGCATGACATGCTAGTATTTTTATTTTTAATGGTATAATATGAAAGATTGAAATGTATTTAACACCTTTTACTAAGTGATTTTTCATGAAAAAGCTAAAAAGGACTAAACTTAAAAAGGTGTAAAATAGGTAACTAAAAATCTATTTTAATGAGAAATGTGGGCTGCCATAAGATTGAATATGGTTCGGCTACACTTGGGTAATCAAGAAATTAAACACATTTCATTTTACAAGCCTAGGGACTAAATTGCAAATATGTGAAAGTTTTGGGGTAAAATTATAAATTTTCAAAACTATGATTTTTGGGTCAACTTGAACAATGTGATTCCTAAATAGTCTATATTTGAAATTATAGATCAAGGAAATCGAGGGCTTAAATCGGGAAAATACAAGGTTATGGATTAAAATGGTAACTTTGTCGTTTTTGTATTTGAGGTAAGTTCGCGTGATTTAATAAGCATATTATTCATGTTATTATTGTTATACATGAAATATATCTTGCTATGATTGTATTGAATTTGACGTTAATGGACATTTGATGGAAATTGACATTTTAAATTAAATGAATAAGTTTGTATGAAAACTAGATGATATGTTATTTTTGGTTGTATGGACTAATGCCCAAATAAACATGAAAATGTGTTGAATTGAATGTACATTGCATGATCATCTATGCATATTGATATACTTGATGAAAAGAGAAAATCCCGGTTGAATGAAAAGGGATGTCCGATGGATAAACCATTGTTTACATGACATGAGATCTTGCATGTGTTGCAGAAAAGGATTTAGCCCAGACGGGTGATCGTGTGATTTCATGATAGGTTTTAAATATTTATAATTACTCGTTCTTAAACTAACTATTTTTTGCGATGTAGGCAAGTGTACCTATCGAACAGTATTATAGTTTTAGCAAGACCGGATTGTCCAACCCAAAGGAACTAAAAGTATTAGTAATGACTGTCTTTTTATTATCTAGCCTAAGAATAAAAAGGTTTTGTTTTAATTAACTAATTATCTAAACTAAGAACGCATAGAGAAAAGAATTGGGAATTGTTTTTGGGAAAAACCGATTGACTTAAGACAATACCTAAGGAAAAATCCACCTAGACTTTACTTGTTATTCTGGCTCCGAATCGAACGATTTATTCATTCAACTTGTTCCATAGAAATCCCTAAGTTATGTTATTATCCCTATTCAAGACTAATAACGTCTAATCCCTAGATTGAATAACCGAGACTTTTCTTTAATTAACACTCTAGGGTTGCATTAACTTGATCTATGGATCCCCTTATTAGGTTTCACCCTAATCCGGAAAAAATTTGTCACCCTATGTCTAAGCGCGCAATCAACTCCGCTTAATTATGACAAATGTACTCTTAGACAGGGTCTATTCCTCCTCTGAATAAGAGCATGTCTTGAATCAGTATCCTAGGATATCAAAATAAGAATTAAGAACACATAATTAAGAACAAGTTAAATATTTATCATACGATTAGAAAATAATAACAAGATCCGTCTTAGGTTTCATTCCCCTTAGGTATTTAGGGGTTTTAGTTCATAACTAAATAAGAAAACATCTCAGAAGAATAAAGAATACAAAACATAAAAAAAAACCTAAAACTTCTGAAGGGAAATTGAGGAGAGATCTTCAGTCTTGATGATGAATCCGGGTTCTGAGATGGATCAATCGGCTTCTTTAGAGTAATTCCTTACTTCCCCTTCTCCGTCTCCTCTTTTCTTCCTTCTCTAGGGTGTATTTATAGGCTTTGGAATGCCTAGAAGCCCTCAAAATTAGCCTTTTTCGAATTGGACTCAACTTGGTTCGGTAGGGACATGCCCGTGGCACATGCCCGTGTTTGATTTCTTCAGGCCGTGCTCGAGCCTGCTAAATTGACACGGCTGTGTGGTCTGCCCGTGTGAGGAAGTCTAGGCCGTGTTGATTTCGTACTTTGGCCTATTTTCTCCGTTTTTGGCCTGTTTCTCGTTCCTTTCGCTCTCCTATGCTCTCCTAAGTATAAAACATGAAATTAAAGCATTAAGAGCATCGAATTCACCAATTCTAATGGGAAATCATCCATAAAATAAATTAAACATGGGGTAAAAATATGTATAATTTATGGTTTATCAAATACCCCCACGCTTAAGCATTTGCTTTTCCTCAAGAAAAATTCTCAACTCATAATCAAAATAAATTCTTCTCAACTTATAATTTCTATTGATAATATCTCACATTAATCCATAAGTAATCATACATTGAGAATTCAACTAAAAGAACATAAAAGTTTCAAACATTCTGAGTTGAGTATTTAATCATGCAAACATAGGTGTCTCTCCTCATCTGAGTAATTACCTTTTGATTCAGAATATCACAGAGTTTTACATCCTCACTAAAGATTCACTCAAATCACTCGAGGTGTTTAAGGACAATAAATGAAGCACTCAATAGTTAATAATGAAAAGTCATTACCATAGGCTTGCATGAAAATCAAATCTCCACCACTATAATTTAAGATGATACATTAATCAAAAGGTCTTTAGAGGGTTGTAATGCGGCTTGGTTAGGGGGTGTGGTCACAAGATGAAAGAAAGGGTTAAAATCAAGATTGAATTGACAAATTACCTAACTAGAAAAAGAGTTAATCATTACTTGCGTACAACAGAGCTTCTTCTCAGAATATGGAATTACTGATATATATACATAGTTTTTTTTTTAAGAACAAGTTAAATAATATGGACTAACTATTAAGAACAAAACATAGCTAAGCAATCCATTTAACTTAAATCTAGACAAAAATAGTGATTAATTTAAGGGATTTCAACAATAATGGGTTAAAGGTTAATATTAAGGGTAGTATAAGAAATGACTTGTTAGGGTCAAGGGGGTTTACTATGGGTTAATCGTAAAGGTAGGCTTTTCATGGCATGAGTGGGTTAATCTTAAGTGCCTTAATGATTTTGACATATCAAATCAAATAGTGTGGTCTCGACATGCATAATCAAGCAAGTTCTAGAATAACAGTTCAATACTAACGCACTCAAAGCAATGATGAAAGTGAGCATGAAAGAACTAATAGATGCTCAAAAGCTCAAAAATCTCACAAAAATTATGGCTTTTTGATGTTAAAACTTGTGAATTCCAATTCAAAGTAATACCTAGACTTGGGGAAACAATCTATAATAAAAGTAGTTTTAATAAAAATTAAAAATATAAAATAATAAATAAATGTTTTTAAACATCTTCATCGTCGGATGGTTCGCGAGGTGGGACTGGCGATGAGATGTGGAGGTGCTGACAAATCTGCTATAGAGTAGCATCAATGTTGTCAAATCGTTGAAAACACTATTGCTCGAATCGAGTGAGGCGCTCAGAGATGTCAGCGTATGAAGTCACCGCATGAACTGGACGAGAGGGTGGTGGTGGCTGAGTCGGTGGGCCCTTGTGCTGTGGGGGGACATCATCAGGAATGTCCTCATAGGCCTCCTCTTCAGTAGATTGGGCGAGATGATACTGGGGAGGGTAGGTTCCTCGGCGCCTCTCGATCATCCTCATGCTAAGTATGCTCGAGATGCCTTGTGGAGATATCTAGCCGATGAAGGTGAGGGATGATTCTTGGGCCACGGTGTTGAGGAGTCCGAAGTGTTGCACCAGCTAAGTCACGTAAGAGCCAATGGAGATGACTCCCTTCTTATGCCGCTCTGTTTGGTGCTAAATTACGAGGGTGATGAAATAGGCAAGGTCGATGACGTGCCTGTGCGACATGCACCATAAGAAGTAGGCATCGTGGGTGTTGACAACACCAGTGCTCTCTCGCCTCCCTGTAACCGTGTGAGTTAAAATAACGTGTAAGTACCTCAGAGATGGTGGGAGAACTGATGCCTTGGAGCAGCTAGGATTGTAGGAGGCCACGCCAGGGGCCAAAGTGTGCCAGTACTTCGAGGGAGAGAAATGTATGTGGCGACTGAGAGCATGTAGTTCATTCTCCTCCTTGAACTCCTCTGTATAAAAGCCTAGTGCAGCACCAAACTCTAGGACGCTTAGTTGGCGGATTAATCCACCTAGGCGAAATTGAACCGTGCTGGGATCATTTTAGTTCGTCATTACGGTCTAAAGATAGAATGTTGTGCATAGTTCCATCGTGAGCTCAAGGTATGTTGGCTCGATAATCCCAAAGAATAGCTCCCAAGGGTCGGTGGTTCAGAGGGCTCAAATCGAATCAGCCAACTAAACTTGTTCTACAGCAGCCTAGACGATGCAGCGACCAACAATTAAAGGTCGGGCCTGAAATATTTGGAACAGTTCTTCCTAGAGCCCTCGGGGGAACTGTAGGAGAAGGTGACGAATTTTCGCGGTTGGACCCGCAGAAGAGGACGCTCCCTTCCTCTTCTTTGAAGCAGGTACGACGGTTTTCTTTCCTTGTGGAGACGACATCACAAGCCTATAATATAAAGAATAATAATAATAGGTAAACAAATTTGAAAAAATAAAAGGCATGAATTTGGAACTAATTATTTCAGCCAATACTATTAATATAAAGCAAACTAAACCACAATAACAATGAGAATGAGAATAGAAATGTAATGGGTATGAGGTTTTCCTAATTTCAATTGAACACGGAATGTGTGATGTAAATTAAATGATATACATTGGCATGGTAATAGCATGAGAATAAACATAGTAATGTCATGGGTATGAGGTGTTCCTAATAACTTGATTTAACACAAAATGTATGATAACTAACCTAAGAATGCAAATTAAATGATAGAAAAATGAAAAATAGTTCAAAAGATATGAAGATTATGTTGATAATAAGCATTAGAAATAAGTAAAATTGAAGTGAAAGGAGTAAACAAACACTAAGGGAAAGAGATTGAGCGTAAAAAATAAAGTGGGAAGCAGCGCACGGGCGTAGCAGGGAGGCCATGTGGAGTTGCAACGGCTAGGGTTAGGGTTTTTTTGAATGGGAAAGAAAGTGAATAGTGTAGGGTATTTATAGATTTTGGGCCACACAGCCAGGGCACACCCCCGTGTTCCCCAATTTCAGCCTGTGTGATTTGCGAATTTCAAAATTGGGCGCGTCTGACATTTAGTACACGCCTATGTTCCTCGGGCGTGTAGGTTCACACGGCCATGTCACACGACCGTGTCTAGTTTCATTCGCTTCTCCCACACCCGTGTGTACAAGCCCCACGCCTGTGTCAATCTAACAGGTTCGACCACGGGTGTTAGACACGGATGTGTCACACGCCCGTGCTGTTTTAACAGGTTCAACCATGGGTCTTCTACACGGGCGTGTCGCACGCCCATGTTGTCTTGGTAGGCTTGACCACGGCCATGTCGCACGGCTGTGGCATTTTATCGTAGCCCGTGTTGGGGAAATCCTTAACCTGTTTTCGTACGGCTTTAAGCACGCCCGTGTGCTTGGCCGTGTCTCTGTGAAAACACTTGTATTCAAGATTTCTATTAGTAAGTTAGGAGTTAAATACCAAAATTTAAAGAAATTAATATTGTTAGTGCTCGGGTTGCCTCCCGAGAAGCGCTTATTTATAGTCTAAGCTCGACTTACCTCTCCAGTGAATGGTCATGGTGGTTTAAGGAGTTTATACTCCTCATTCCTGCTATCAATCTCATCAAAATAAGGTTTTAATCAGGTGTTGTTTACCTTAAAAGTGCCAAACTTGGGATGACTCACCTCACCTCCACTGTACCAAATGGAAAAATACTGAGTACCGTAAGAGGGTTTCCTCATTTGGTGTGGTAGTGACAATGTAGGGATTTGCGACATCTAATAAGACTTTATCACCAACCTTAAGTTGATTTGGAGAGGTATCGGGCTCGTTCTGGCGTAGTTTCTGTTTATCGTGTGTTCTCGGTTTATGTGTTCACCATTCATCTAGCTCCTCTATTTGCAGCATTTGTTCTTCATAAATAGAACCTCTACTATTGTTTGAGAGTGGCTCATGTACTTCCTTCAGACTTAACTCTTGCAAAGTGGGTTGTATCATGTGGTCAGTTTTAATAGAATGGTTTAGACGATCACTTTCAATTTCCGATGTGTTGTCAGAATTGCGAACTTGAAGGGTGAGTGTTTCGTCCCCTACGCGAAGCGTGAGCTCACCTGTGCCAACATCAATAATTGTTTTAGCAGTTGCTAAAAAGGGTCTTCCTAGGATTAAAGGAGTATTGCTATCCTCCTCTATGTCTAAAACAATGAAGTCAACGGGAAAAATAAATTTATCGATTTTGACTAGCACATCTTCAATAATACCCCTAGGAAATCTTATAGTTTTATCTGCTAATTGAATGCTCATCCTAGTCTATTTGGGTTTCCCGAGACCTATTTGCTTGAACATTTTAAAAGGCATGATGTTGATACTAGCCCCTAAATCAGCTATAAATCAGCTAATGCATTATTAACATCTAAACTACCAATTAAGCAAGGAATCGTAAAACTCCCTGGATCTTTTAGTTTATGCTGTAGCTTATTTTTCAGAATAGCTGAGCACACTGCGTTTAGCTCCACATGCGACGCCTCGTCCAACTTCTGCTTATTTGCTAAAAGCTCTTTTAAGAATTTCATTACGCTTGGCATCTACAATAGAGCTTCAATAAACGATAAGTTAATATGTAATTTTTTTAAGAGTTTAAGGAATTTACCAAATTGTTCATCTGAGCGGTCTTTCCTTGTGGCGTTGGGGTATGGTACACGAGGTTTATATTCGACATTTACTGATTTGTTTGTATTTTGATCTACCTCACCTTAACCTGTACTTGCCACAGTTTTTTACCGCAGTTCTGGTTCAGGCTCCACAAATCCTTCTTCATTTTGAATATTAATCGCGTTGAGCTATTCCTTTGGGTTGGGTTTAGTATTCCTTGGTAAACTACCTTGTGGTCGTTCAGAGATTAGTTTGGAAAGCTGGCCTATCTGAGTTTCGAGCCCTTGGATCGACGCTTGTTGATTCTTAAGTGCTATATCGGTGTTTTAGAAATGAGTTTTTGACACTGATATAAACTTTAAGAGCATCTCTTCTAGGTTCGGCTTCTTTTCCTGTTGGTAGGGTGGTTGCTGAAAACCTGGAGGATGTTGTGGTCTTTGATTTCCTTGGCCTCTCCACGAAAAATTGGGATGGTTCCTCCAACCTGTATTGTAAGTGTTACTAAATGGATTTTTTTGAGGTCGAGGATTATTACCCATGTAGTTTAGTTGCTCGTTATCCATGTTATGGGTATAAGGTTGATATTCCGCATGGCTTGTTCTACCGCTACTTGCTTCGCACTGCATTACTGGGTGAACCTGTGAAGAACTAAGAAAACCATCAATTTTTTTATTCAAGAGTTCTACCTGATTTGACAGCATGGTGACCGAATCGACGTTATAAACACCGGCTATTTTCGTTGACTTGCCACTGATAGTTATTCAGTAACATCTCCTCAATAAACTCATAGGCATCTTTAGGTGTTTTATTAATGATGGTTCCGCCAATAGCTGCGTCAACCATTTGCCGAGTCGAATGATTCAGACTATTGTAAAATGTTTGAACTTGGAGCCAAAGCGGTAACCCATGGTGAGGGCACCTTCGCAGTAAGTCCTTGTATCTCTCCCATGAATCGTGGAGGGTTTCTAAATCCATCTGCACAAAAGAAGAGATATCATTACGTAATTTAGCCGTGTTAGCCGGCAGAAAATATTTTAGTAAGGATTTTTCGGTCATTTGTTCCCAAGTATTAATTGACCCTCATGGTAACGAGTTCAACCATTGTTTAGCTTTGTTCCTCAATGAAAAGGGAAACAACCGAAGACGTATGGCATCATCAGAATTGCCATTAATTTTAAATGTATCGGATAGTTCTATGAAGTTGGCTAAATGAGCGTTGGGATCCTCATCCTGCAAACCATCAAACTGAACAAATTCTTGTATCATTTGAATAGTGTTAGGTTTTAATTCAAAAGTATTTGCAGCTACAGTAGGTCTAACTATGCTCGGTTCAGTTCCTGTTAAAGAAGGTTTTGCATAATCATACATAGTGCGTGGAGCAGGATTTTGATTAACCGCAATTGCAGGAGGTAGCTGATTGCCTTGGTTTTTAGCCATCTCTTCAGTTGGGGGTTGAGAATCGTCTTCTTGCTCGTTCTCCGTGTATCTTAAGCTTTGCCTTATTTCTCTTTGGTTTCTACAAACTGTACGATCGATTGATTTCTTTGTCAAAAAGTAATGGTCCTGACGGGTTTCTTCTAGTCATAAACTATAAAAACCTGCCAAGAGAAGGAAAAAAAGTAAATAAGTAAGCAATAATAATTGTAATATAAAATTAAATTGCAAGAAAAATAAATGGCTAAAGTAATAAAAATTGAGCGTTCCTAATATCTTAGTTCCCGGATAACGGCACCAAAAACTTGATCGCGTGATTTCGTGTTAGGTTTTAAATATTTATAATTACTCGTTCTTAAACTAACTATTATTGCGATGTAGGCAAGTGTACCTATCGAACAGTAGTATAGTTTTAGCAAGACCAGATTGTCGAACCCAAAGGAACTAAAAGTACTAGTAATGACTATTTTTTTATTATCTAGCCTAAGAATAAAGAGGTTTTGTTTTAATTAACTAATTATCTAAACTAAGAACGCACAGAGAAAAGAATTGGGGAATTGCTTTTGGGAAACATCAATTGAATTAAGACAATACCTAAGGAAAAATCCACCTAGACTTTACTTGTTATTCTAGCTCCGAATCGGACGATTTATTCATTCAACTTGTTCCGTAGAGATCCCTAAGTTATGTTATTGTCCCTATTCAAGACTAATAACTTCTAATCCCTAGTTATTTCAAAAAAAAAAAAACTTCTAATCCCTAGATTGAATAACCGAGACTTTTCTCTAATTAACACTCTAGGGTTGCATTAACTCGATCTATGGATCCCCTTATTAGGTTTCACCCTAATCCGACAAAATTTTGTCACCCTATGTTTAGACGTTCAATCAACTCTGCTTAATGATGACAAATGTACTCTTAGACAGGGTCTATTCCTCCTCTGAATAAGAGCATGTCTTGAATCAGTATCCTGGGATATCAAAACAAGAATTAAGAACACATAATTAAGAACAAGTTAAATATTTATCATACGATTAAAAAATAATAACAAGATTCATCTTAGGTTTCATTCCCCTTAGGTATTTAGGGGTTTTAGTTCATAACTAAATAAGAAAACATCTCAGAAGAATAAAGAATACAAAACATAAAGAAAACCCAAAACTCCTAAAGGGAAATTGAGGAGAGATCTTCAGTCTTAATGATGAATCCGGCTTCTGAGATGGATCAATCGGCTTCCTTGGAGTAATTCCTTACTCCCCCTTCTCCGTCTCCCCTTTTCTTCCTTCTCTAGGGTGTATTTATAGGCTTTGGAATGCCTAGAAGCCCTTGGGCTCGGCAGGGACACGCCCGTGGTACACGCCCGTGTTCGATTACTTCAAGCTGTGCTCGAGCCTGGAAAATTGACACGGCTATGTAGTCTGCCCGTGTGAGGAAGTCAGGCCGTGTTGATTTCATACTTTGGCCCATTTTCTCCATTTTTGGCCCGTTTCTCTTTCCTTTCGCTCTCCTATGCTCTCCTAAGTATAAAACATGAAATTAAAGCATAAGGAGCATCGAATTCACCAATTCTAATGGGAAATCATCTATAAAATACATTAAACATGGGGTAAAAATATGTATAATTTATGGTTTATCAACAGGTAATCCGTTTATCTCAATATAGAAATGATCTAGCCCAGATAGGTGTTCCTCAAGTGATCGAGCCTCCCGAAGAATATGTGTACATTAAGGATTTAGTCCGGATGAGTAATCTAATTAAGGACTAAATTTAGCCTGGACTGTTAATTCAGAATCCGAATTTATGAAAGTGTATGTCATTGTAAGGGATTTAACTTGGACTGGTAATCCTGACAACACTTTGTGTGTTATGATACGGGGGATTTAGCCTGAACTGGTAATCCCGCCGTAATGAGTGAGGCTCGCGGGAGTGCGTACTTGAAATGATCACTTGCATGACTTGACGATAAATGTGGTATCCATTAAGATTCTAAGGAATTTAATGGGAATTAATATGAGAAATGGAACGGAAACACTTGAAATGATAAACTCATCTATGCTTAGATGATACTAGTATGATGTAGATGATTATCATGTTTAGATGAGTGGTTGTGCTAAGAGATAGCACAAGTACGTACTCAAAACCGATGAGCATGTGTTTGCCATGTGAAATGAAATGGACTTATGATAAGAGTGCAAATGAATGAGTGGTATTTATGAGAATAATTTCTATGACAAATTTGTGATGGTTATCATCATGTTGCACTAAGACAGATTAGTACAATACTAGCGGCTTGACTTTGAAAATCCACCAAAAATAGTGGAAATTGAGTTAAAGGCTAAGTAAAACATTAAATTAAATCTTATTGAGTTTAGTTTCAGATAAAGGAAATGGTGTAAGAAAAGGAATCTCATATGATGAGATTTTTGAATTTTTGTGAAACAGGGTCAGAATGATCTCGGACTCCCTCATCTTAATTTTTAAAATCTTTAAAAATTTTAAAAAACTTATTATGAGTTATAAATTATATGCTTAAAATCCTTAATGAGTCTATTTTCAAAGGAAATATATGAGAGCATCACCTGAGTCCCGTACTATGATATAATTAATTCATAGTGAAGAGAGGTCGGAATTGCCAGATAGCAAAATAGGGGTAACTTTAAAGAATAAACTGTGCTTATTGGCTAGACCAAAAATTCTGAAAATTTTATGGTAAGAAGATATATTAGTTTAGTCTTAAGGAAAATTAACGGATCTTAATTTGGAGTTCTGTAGCTCTAGATATAAATGATTTAGTGTTTGTGCCTTAAGAAAACAACTTGACTGGATTTTGAATAAATAGAGAGAAATTGAAATAGCATATTAATTCATTGCTTATTATTTTCATGCGAGCTTACTAAGCGTAAAGCTTACTCCCTCCTTTCTATTTCTTTTAGTGTTGTCAGGTTAGCTCGGGGTTGGAGAATGTTGGAGACAACATCACACTACCAAGCTATCACCTTGGGATATTGATACATAGGTTGAAAAGTTTCATGTGAGTGGCATGTATAAGGATTAGTTTTTATGGTATGTGTTCTATGATTTGGCCAAATGTATTGACTTATTTTCATTTATTTGTATATGGCCATAGGGTGTGGCTCATATTGAGTATGGTTTGTAAATCTATCTATCCATGCTATGTTATAATGTTTATGATGAAATAATGTAAACATGATGGTTGGCTATACATGACCGGTGTTGTGACATGCATATGTGATGAATGCTTCACGACCATTCGAAGTGATCATGACCATGTTTAAGATATAATATGGCAAGTGAGATAATAATGCCTTGAATGTGAATGCTTGATGGATAAGTTGATAATCATGGTATAAGAGAATAAGTGGTAAAGTATTTGGCTTGGTCAAATGAATGAGATATGGTATGCCTAGATTCAGTATAATGTGAGAATATGTAAAACGTGTATGATACCTTGAAAATGTCATGTTGTGTCACAATAAAGAGTGTTTTAATCATTAAAATGCTACTATGAATTGTGATTATGATGTGTATTAAGTTGTAAGGGATTATGGGTAACATGAAGGCTTGAAAAACTAGTTTAAGTGTTGGCTACACGGGCTAAGATAAGACTGTTGTGAGGGACATAGCTTGGTGACATGGGGGTGTGACCTGGCTGTGTGGTTCAAATTGTGTGCTGATGTCATAAACAGAGAGTTACACGGCCTAAGGACACGGGCATGTTGATGACATAAGGGCGTGCCCTTGTGTCCACACAGGCGTGTGACCTTGTTTTATGAGAAAAATTTCTAAGTTTTCTCAGAACTTTTCAAAGTTCTCTGTTTAGTCCCGGACCATTTTAAATGTATGTTATAGGCCTCGTAAGCCCATAATAGGGACACTATGAATATATTTGATTGGTTTTAATTTGGAATGAAATTTTATAGCTTGGATTGCATGATTGTTTGCGTTTAAGTCCGGTAATGCCTCGTATCCTGTCTCAACGTTAGACACGAGTAGGGGGTGTTGCAGCTCCGGCATCTGCTCCTACTACATGATGAGCTCTGATCACAAAATTATGTAAGTACGGTGCCACAAAATTTTTGGGTCTAAAAGGAGTTGATCCATCAATTGCTGAAAATTGGATGGAATCAATAAAAAGAATCCTACAACAACCTGAATGTACCCAGGAAGAGTTTATTATGTGCTTTTTCATTATTACAAGGGGAAGCCTATGTATGGTGGGAATCAGTGATTTGACATATACCGACAGAACAAATAAGTTGGGAATTCTTTCAGAAAGAATTTCAAAAAAAAAGTATGACGGAGAACTGTATATAGAAGACAAAAACCAAGAATTTTTTATGCTTAAACAAGGTGAGATGTCAGTGGTGGACTTCGAACGAGAATTCTTGAGACTTAGTAGGTATGCATCTGAATTTGTACCGACTGAGACTGATAGTTGTAAATGATTTCTACAGGGCTTGCGCGATGAATTAAGGGTACAATTAGTATCTCATAGAATAACTGAGTGTGTAGATCTGGTTGAAAGAGCTAAAATGGTGGAACAAGTTTTGGGTCTCGGTAAAAATTCTGAAATTACTCGTTCGACTGGGAAACAATCTGGGGCTATTAGTACAAACCCGCAACCGAAAAGATCAAAAGAATTTCGTGGTGGTTGGAGACCAAGTTTCAGATCAGATAGAGATGAAAAAAATAGTAGGAATCAGATGAACATCTTTATCGGCAGTGTAAAGGGTCCATCACAGGATATTGAAATACCAAAATGTGAACATTGTGGAAAGAAACACTGGGGTTAGTGTTGGAAAATGACTAGGAGTTGTTTTCATTGCGGATCTACCAAGCATTTTGTTAAAGATTGTCTGAAAAATAAAAGTGCTACACCCGTTACATTACAGATATTTGTATCTACTGCTAGAGGTCGAGGATCAGTCAAAGGTGGTTCAATTTTCAGAAGAGATGCAAGAAGAACAAGTGATGTTGCCACACAACAGTCAGAAGCTAGAATATCATCTCGAGCCTATGTGGTACGAATACGAGAAGAGGGCGAAGCACATAATGTGGTACCAGTAAAATTTGAACTGTCTGTGAATTTTCTAATGTTTTTCCTGAAGAATTGTGGGGTTTTCCACCTGATCGGGAAGTGGAGTTCGCAATTGAGGTTTATCTTGGTACAGCTTCGATATCAGTACCTCTGTACTGAATGTCACCTATAGAATTAAAAGAACTGAAGGTATAGCTGCAAGAATTACTGGATTGAGGTTTTACTTGACCTAGTACTTCACCTTGGGGAGCTCCAGTAATATTTGTTAAAAAGAAAGATGGTTTGATACGACTCTGTATTGACTACCGGTAGTTGAATAAGGTAACAATTAAGAACCGATATCCATTACCTCGCATTGATGATTTATTTGATTAGTTGAAAATAGCTTTTGTGTTTTCAAAGATATATTTGAGATCAGGCTATTATCAATTGAAGGTGAAAGAAAGCGATGTACTGAAGATAGCTTTCTGCACAAGAGGTTGCATTTCTGGGACATGTTGTATCAGTAGATGGAATTAGAGTTGATCCGAAGAAGATTGAAGCAATTGTTCAGTGGAAAGCACCGAAGAATGTGTTAGAGGTACGTAGTTTTCTTAGATTAGATGGGTACTACAGAAGGTTTGTAAATGAATTTTCAAAGATAGCATTGCCAATGATAAAGCTACTGCAAAAGAATGTTCCCTTTGTTTGGGATGATCAGTATCAAGATAGTTTTGAGAAGTTGAAACAAATGTTGACTAAGGCACTGATTTTGACTTTACCAAAGTTAGAAAAATATTTTGTTGTATATAGTGATGCTTCATTAAATGGTCTCGAGTGCGTTTTGATGCAAGATGGAAAGATGATTGCTTATGCATCTCGGTAGTTGAAATCCCATAAACATAATTATCCGACGAGTGATTTAGAATTAGCTACTGTGATTTTTGCACTGAAGATTTGGAGACATTATTTGTATGGGAAGGCTAATGTTGTAGCTGATGCATTGAGTAGAAAAGCAGTAATTGAATTACAAGCGATGTTTACACAGCTCAATAAATGAAGATGGAAGCTTATTGGCTTAGTTGGGAGTTAAACCAGTAATGTTTGATTAGATCAGGGCAGTACAACTAGAAGATGACAAGTTGGTGAATAAAAGAAAAATGATTCAGAATGGCATGATGGAGAATTTTAGTTTTGATAAGCATGGTTGTTTGAGATACCGTGATCGGATCTGTGTACCAACCGTTTCTGAGCTAAAAGAGTTGATATTTTGTGAAACTCATGATGATCCATTTGCTTTACACCCTATATGTAACGCCCCAAAAGTTATATTTTTGTTTCTGTGAATTTATGACACAAGTGTGTATCTACTTCAGTGGTTAAGTGTTCTGGGTGTGTGTGAGAGGTCCCAAGTTCAAGCCCCATCTTAGGAAATTTTTGGTATTTCTTTGATTGTTCAATAGACTTATATTTAAGAATTTGTAAAAGCATATCAGAATAGGCCTGCTGGTCTGATGGTTAAGTGGAATGCTGGAATGTTAGATGTTCTGTATTCAATTCCTTACGTCGGCTTTATTTTTGTATGGTTGAGGGGAAGATTTTGAGTTGGATTAGAAATCTGAGCTGTGGAGAGAATTAAGGAGAAAATCACTAGGGGTTATCAGTTTTCAGTTTTACTACTTCTTTTTTGGTAATTTCAGCTATCTTTCTCCCTTTCCTCCCTTTTTGCTACCGATTCCCCTTCCTTTTACTCCTTGTGTTATCAAAATTCCTTTGTTTCCCTCTTTGTTCAACTTTACATTCTTCTTTTCTTGCTATTGTCTTGTTTTCTCACTATTGGGGTGCATGTGGTAAGTTTTCGGTTCACTAACTCGTATGTTACTCTGATTAAGTGTTTAATAGGGTTTTAGTTATTGTTTAGGAGGCATTCGTGAGGCTGGTATTAGCGTTTCATCAATTTGATTCAGAGTAGTGTTCATTCTGTAGCGTTAAGTTGACTTTTCATTTTTGCAATTAATCATTTTAGACTTGTTTTTGGGTTTCTTAAATGATGAAATATACTGATTTTAGGTCTCTAAAGGCTCAAAAGTATTTTGCAGCAAACCGAAACTAGGTGTGTACCCAAAATCACAGAAAATGAAAAACAGTGAAAGCTGAAAAATGAATCTGTCGACGCCATAAGGGCATGTGGTTGTCCGTGTGGTAGGCCGTGTGACAGTACACGACCGTGTGACTGACAGGGCCAGGCCGTGTTCATTAGACACAGCCCTGCGATGGCCAAGTAGGCCGCATGTGACACACGGATAGACCGATTTGGGCCATATGGGCCACATGGGCATGTGGACCCACACGGGTAAAACCACATAGGCGTGTGGGATACTGGGCCAAGCCGTGTGATCTACACGGCCAAGACCAATGTGGTCTGTGTGGGCCACATGAGCATGTGAACCCATTTTTCTAGAATATTTTGTAAGGTTGTACGGGTCGCCCAAGACGATTGTGGGCCTACTATAGGGTCGGTAAGCGTTACTTAGACCCCTATTTATGTGATCTAAGTATATGGTGTTCGACTGAGCATAATATCTGTACCGAATTGAGTACATGATCTGATAAATTGCATATTAGCATGTCATATTTGTATGTAGCATTGATCGGGGTTGGATTGATGTTATTTTGGGGAGGTATTCTGAAAGGCTTTTAAGCCTGATATCTGGCAGCTCAGCTGCAATTATCTGATTATGTGCCGTATTTCAATACAGCCTGGTTTTAAAGATGGGTGGGTTGATTTTATCCTCACATGATGTGTAGGGTTGGATGGAGATGGTGTGTAGAGGCTTGTGGGTAGGACTTTAATGATCTAGTCTACATCTGTATCTGAGTGGCCTAAGGCCCAGACTGGTTCTGTGATGGGCTTTGGCCCCAGACTGTATTCTGATGTTTGTTTGTATGCATGATTTATTTGTAGGGATTATACACTGAGTTTGCAAAAACTCACCATTTTCTGTTTTATTTATTCAGGTAATTCCCAACATTAAACGGATCAAAGTAGCGGAGGACTTAGCGGTGGCCACACAGTTTTCCACTTAGACTATTTTCTATTTACTTATGATTTAATTTATATTTGGGGAAAAATTGATGTAATTAAGGCCCTTTTTTTTAGATTTTTGCTTAATTTGGGATTTTACAAAGTTTTATGGTTTTTACTACTAGTAGTAGGAAAACTCGAGTTTTCAAAAGAATCGAATATTTTACGAAACTACCATGCATACGAAAGTGGTTTTAAAAGCTTTCGCTAAGTATAATGTTTTGAAAATGGATAGTGATTAAAAACAAATTACACGTTTTAGAAGATAGCATAAGATAATGAAAAGTGGTACATACGGAGAAATGGTCTTAACATCATTGCGATTTCTAAAGCACTATTATGTGACATCGCTAGATTCGGCCATAATGTCTAGGCCAGGTTTGAGGTGTTACATTTAGTGGTATCAGAGTTAGGTTGCAAAACTCGGCTTAAGATTTGGGTTTTAAAATTTGGTTTTAAAGAAATGATTTGTAAATAGTTTAAAATATTTCTATGAATAAGTATGTGGTACACCGACGGTGCCGATTTTGTAAGTTTCTGAAACTCTGTTTAGAATTGACTGAAAGTATGATTAGAATATACTAAAACTACTTTAGTTAGTACATTACACTGAAAACACTCTAGTTAGTCTATACTGAAAACTGTAGTGAGACTGCAACTTACGGAAACAAACTCTGAACTTCTGATACTATTTTGCATAAAACATCTATTAATAAATACTGAAACTATATCTGATTCATAAAATTTTTAATACAGATAAATTCAATTAGGCAATGAGCGCATGAGGTATTGTGGAAGTGGTACTAGAGGTCGAGGTAGAGGCCGTAGAGGGGCTCGAGCTGAGTCATCTGCCATGGATAATATACCAAATTTAGACACTAGTGAGACGCCAGTGTCACCTGCTATTGAGACTGGGTTTCGGGATCACATGGCTGGGGACGACCCATTGTCCCAAGCTATGCAACGGATTTTAGAGAGGGTCACAGGCCTAACATTGGATCTAGAGGCCGAGGGTCGGTTACGGAACGACTTTTGTCTAATGGGGCTGAGTTATTTCGGGGTGTCACTGAAGTCATCCCTAACGTGGCCAAGTATTGGATGGAGGCCACAAAAAGAATTATGGAAGACTTAAACTTTACTGCTGAGCAAAAGCTTAAGGGGGTTGTTTTTCTGCTTTGTGACGAAGCATACCAGTGGTGGCTGATGGTTAAGGAGGGCGCCCAATCCGAACGATTGACTTGGGAGTATTTTAAGACAGCATTTTAGAGTAAGTATGTAGGAGCCCCAGTTATATTGATGCTAGGAGCCGTGAGTTCCTAAATCTCACCTAAGGTGATCTATCGGTGGCCGAGTATGAGGCTGAATTTTTCAGATTGAGCCATTATGCGTGAGGCATGGTGGCGAATGAATATGAGAGATGTGTCCGTTTTGAAGACAACCTCAAGGATAATCTAAGGGTACTGATAGCTCTGCAGAGGGAGCGCTAGTCGAGAAGGCCAAGATTGCTGATGATGTTAAGTGTGCAAAGCGTTAGAACATGGATGACGAGAAGGGTAAGAACAAGAGGGATTCAGAGCCTTTGAGTTCTGTGTTAAGGACTAAGAAAAAGGCCAGACCTGATGGGTCAGTGAAAGTTGGGGCTCCTATTGTACGCCATCTAGACGAGTGTTAGAGGACTATTGGGGCATGCCTGAGATGTGAGTCCACTGAGCATTGTGTTAGAGATTTTCTATTGAGAATTGATCAGATGCAAGCTTCGGTTACTGGGACTACACAGCTGCCGAGGGTATTTTTACAGCCACCTAGGGGCTGTGGGCAAGCTAGAGGTGGTAACGGCATAGGCCATGGATAGAGAGCACTGGGCAAAAGTGCTAGACATATAGAGGTGAGGCAGCCTGCTCTTGTCTATGCTGCTCATTGCCGAGAGGACTGAGATGCTCCAGATGTCATTAGGGTACTCTAGTTGAGAATATTGATAGTGAGCTGACTGTGTTGAGCCCATTGGGACAATATTTTCGGGTTAGTAGGTTGTATAGAGACGTTTCGTTAGAGGTTCAAGGGAAAGTATTTCTGGCTGATCTGATGGAGCTTCCGTTTAGGGAGTTCGATTTGATATTAGGGATGGATTGGCTGGTAAAACACTAGGTAAGTCTGGATTGTATGATGAAGAGAGTCGTCTTAAGAACCGAAGAGGATATTGAGGTAGTTGTGATTAAGGAGCGCGTCGGAATTATTTGACTAATGTGAGGCATTTTTACCTATATTAGTGTTTCAGATTTTGGGGATTATTTGGTTGAGGACATCAGAACCATGATGGACTTTCCAGTTGTGTTTCCTGAGGAACTACCAGTTTTCCTCTAAGCTGAGAGGTGGAGTTTGGAATTGAGTTGATCCCTGGTACAGCTCTGGTATCTATCGCGCCCTACATAATGACATCGAAAGAGTTGGCAGAATTTAAGGATTAGATTCAGGAGCTGTTAGATCGCGGGTTCATTCATCCCAGTGTGTTTCTGTGGAGAACACATGTTCTATTTGTAAAGAAGAAAGATGGGACATTGAGGATGTGCATCGATTATCTACAGCTCTACAGCTGAACAAGCTAACGGTCAAGAATAAATACTCACTTTCGAGAATAGACGACTTTTTCGACCAATTCAAAGGGGCCTATGTGTTTTCTAAGATTGATTTACGTTCAGCCTATCATCAGTTGAGAGTTAAGGAGGCGGATGTTCATACGACGACATTTAGGACTCAATATGGACATTACGAGTTCCTAATTATACCCTTTGGTTTGACTAATGCACCAGCGACATTCATGGATTTGATGAACCAGTATTTCAGCCCTACCTAGATCAGTTTGTAGTGGTGTTCATCAATGATATCTTGGTGTATTCTAAGTCTGAAGACGAGCAAGATGAGCATCTCAGAGTGGTTTTACAGACTTTCCGTGAGAAATAATTATTTACAAAGTTCAGTAAGTGTGAATTCTGGCTCCGAGAAGTGACTTTTTTGGGACATGTGGTTTCAGATGAGGGGATTCATGTTGATCCTTGTAAGATTGAAGCTGTGTTGAGTTGGAAATAGCCGAAGAGTGTGTCTGAAATCTGTAGCTTTCTGGGGCTGGCAGGATATTATCTACGTTTCGTAGAGGGATTTTCCTTGATTGCAGCTCCGTTGACTAAGCTTCTGCGTAAGGGAGTTCCTTTCGTTTGGACTGATGCACAGCAGGAGAGCTTTGATAAGCTCAAAACTATTTTAATTGAGGATCCTATTCTGATACAGCCTGAGTCTGGAAGAGATTTTACTGTTTACAGCGATGCATCACATGTCGGTTTGGATGTGTATTGATGCAAGAAGGTAGGGTGGTAGCATATACGTCTCGTCAGTTTAAGACTCGTGAAGCTCTGGTTCAAGGTTAGACTTCAGTACTTCTTTCCATCCTCAGACAAACGGTCAATCGGAGAGGGTGATTCAGATTCTGGAGGACATGTTGAGGAGTTGTGTTATAGATTTTCGAGGCAGTTGAGAGGAGTACTTGCCATTGGCGGAGTTCGCCTACAATAACAACTTCCAGTGCTAGCATCCAGATGGCACCTTACGAGGCACTGTATGGTCATTAGTGTCGTACTTTTTTATGTTGGACTGAGTTGGGCGAGCGATGTGTTCTGGGTCTGGAGTTGGTTTTGGAAACTGAAGATAAGGTTTGACTTATTAGGGATAGACTAAAAGCAGTTTCTAGCAGGTAGAAGTCTTATGCTGATATGAAGAGACATAAGATAGAGTATTCTATGGGGGACTTCGTTTTTCTCAAGGTCTCGCCATGCAAGAAGATTCTGAGGTTCGGTCGCAAAGGTAAGTTGAGCCCTAGGTTTATTGGGCCGTATCTAATTTTGAGACGAGTAGGACCAGTCGCGTATCAGTTGGAGCCACTTTTGGAGTTAGATCACATTCATTATGTTTTCCACGTCTCAATGTTGAGGCGTTACCGCTCTGATCCCACGCATATTGTCCCTATTGAGGAGATTGAGGTTCAACCAGATCTAACTTTCGAGGAGGAGCCGGTTCAAATTCTGGATCATGACGTTCAAATTTTGAGGAGGAAATCTATTCCTTTAGTAAATGTGTTATAGAGGAATCATAGCACTAAGGAGGCTACGTAGGAGCCTGAAGATGTGATGCGTTAGTAGTATCCTCTTCTGTTCTGATCAGGTAAATTTTGAGGCTGAAATTTTCTTTCACGGGGTAGAGTTGTAACACCTCAAAAGTTATATTTTTGTTTCTGTGAATTTATGGCACAAGTGTGTATCTGCTTCAATGGTTAAGTGTTCTGGGTGTGTGTGAGAGGTCAAAAGTTAGAGGTTCTTTGTTCGATTCCCTGCGTCGGCTTTATTTTTGTGTGGTTACAAGGAAGAGTTTGAGTTGGATCAGAAATCTGAGTAATGGAGAGAATTAAGGAGAAAATCACTGAGGAGTTATCAGTTTTCAATTTTACTGCTTCCTTTTTGGCAATTTCAGCTACCCTTCTCTCTTTCCTCTCTTTTTGCTGTCGGTTCCCCTTTCTTTTACTCCTTGTACTACTGAAATTCCTTTGTTTGTTCAACTTTACTTTTTTCCTTGATTGCTATTGTCTTGTTTTCTCACTGTTGGGGCACATATGGTAAGTTTTTGGTTCACTAATGGGGTTTTGGTTGCTGTTTAGGAGGCACTCGTAAGGTTGGTATTAGCGTTTCATCGATTTGATTCAAAGTAGTGTTTGTTCTATAACGGTAAGCTGACTTTTCATTTTTTGTGATTAATCATTTTAGACTCGTTTTTGGGTTTCTTAAAGGCTAAAATATACTGATTTTAGGTCTCTAAAGGCTCGAAAGTGTTTTGCAGTAAATTAGAACCATGTGTGTACCCGAAATCACAGAAAACGAGAAATGGAAAAAGCTAAAAAATGAATCTGTCGATGCCACACGGGCAACCACACAGCCGTGTGGTAGGCCATGTGACAGTACACGGCCATGTGACTGACGTGGCTAGGAAGTGCACACTAGACATGGCCATATGATGGCCAGGTAGGCCATGTGTGACACACGAGCTAGACCAATTTGGGCCAAGTGAGCTACACAAGCATGTGGACCCACACGGGCGTGTGGGATACTAGGCCAAGCCGTGTGATCCACACAGCCAAGGCCAATTTGGGCCATGTGCGCAACATGGGCATGTGAGCCCATTTTTTTGAAATATTTAGTAAGGTTGTACGGGTCGCCCAAGATTACTGTGGGCCTACTGTAGGGTCGGTAAGCGTTACTTAGATCCCTATTTATGTGATCTAAATATATGGTGTTCGACTGAGAATGATATTTGTACTGAATTGAGTATATGATCTGGTAAACTGCATATTAGCATGTCAAATTTGTATGTTGTATTGCATTGGGGTTGGGTTGATGCTAATTGGGGGAAGCATTCTGAAAGGCTTTTAAGCCTGATATTTAGCAGCTCATCTACAATTATTTGATTATGTGCCGCTTTTCGATAAAGCCTGGTGTGTAGGGATGGGTAGGTTGATTTTATCCCCACATGGTGTGTAGGGTTGGACGGAGATGGTGTGTAGAGGCTGGTGGGTAGGACTTTGATGATCTGTTCTGTATCTGAGTGGGCTAAGGCCCAGACTGGTTCTGTAATGGGCTCCGGCCCCAGACTGTATTATGATGTTTTTTTTGTATGCATGATTTATCTGTTGGGATTACACACTTAGTTTATGAAAACTCACCCTTTTTTGTTTTATCTGTTTAGGTAATCCCCAGCATTAGACGGATTGGAGTAGCAGAGGACTCAGCAGTGGCCACATCGTTTTCCACTTGGACTATTTTCTGTTTACTTATGATTTAATTTATATTTGGTAAAAATTTGATGTAATTAAGGCCCTTTCTGGATTTTTGCTTAAATTGGGATTTTGCAAAGGGTTACGGTTTTTACTGCTAGTAGTAGGAAAACTCGGGTTTTCAAAAGAATCGAATGTTTTACAAAACTACCATTTATACAAAGTGGTTTTAAAAGCTTCCGCAAATTATTACATTTTGAAAATGGATAGTGATTGAAAAGAAATGACACATTTTAGAAGATAGCATAAGATAATGAAAAGTGGTATATACAGAAAAATGGTTTTAACATCCTTGCGATTTCTAAAGCACTACCATGTGACATCACTAGATTTGGCCATAACGTCTAGGCCGGGTTTGGGGTGTTACATTGTAGGAATGAAAATGTTACGGAATTTGTGAGAATTGTATTGGTGACTGGGTATGAAGAGGGATATAATTAAGTGTGTGGGTGAATATTTGACTTGTCAGCGAGTAAAGGCAGAGCATCAGGTTCCTACTGGATTACTTCATGTAACACCCTTACTCGTATTCCAGGCTAGGATAGGGTTCGTGGTGCTACCTGACTTAAACTCATTCAACTGTATAAAACTGGGCCATGAAATTTCAAACAATTTAAAAACTTCTCTTTTCACAATCAAACTGTTTCATATACGGGCTTACGAGGCCCAAAACATAGATCCGGGGTGGTTTGCAACCCAACCGAGACCTCATAAAAAACTTAGAAAATTTCATGCATCAAGACTCCACATGCCCATGTTGATATAGAACACACGACCGTGTGCTAGGGACACGCCCATGCCTCGAACCCGTGTCTAAAAACCTGGGCATTCTACCAAATCCACACTGCCCAAGCACACACCGGTGCCCTATAACCGTGTCCTTCACACGATCGAGACACACGGTCGTGTCTCTTACCCGTGTACCACTAGCATGCATACTGACTTTATGACACGGCATTGGCACACACCCGTGTAGCCTGCCCGTGTACTAAAATGACTTTAAAATTTTAAGTGCAGGGGACACACGGCCATGACACACACCCATGGGTGTGAGCCGTATGTCACACACGGCCTAGACACACGCCTTCATGTCTTACTCGTGTAGACAAACGAGGCTATTTCCCAAGCCATTTTTTCACCCATTTTGCACAACCTACACAAGATCATGTCAATATACAAATTTCATCACAATTGACACCAACTCATCCATAGAAAAACATTGTATGCATTTATCAAAATGAATAATAGCCATTATCCTAGGCTTGATACAAAATGAAGAGTTTTTTACTTGAGCCAAAATACATGAATAATTCTCTTAATACAACATCCTAGTCTAGCCCTATACATGCCACCTTCAAAAATATAAATCAAACTATACCAAGTGTTGCGGCTGATAGTGTGATCGATATCTCTGACTTTAAGGGATCCTTAAGCTAGCTTGGCGATACTAAAAGAAGAGGGAAGGAAAGAGGGTAAGCATAAAGCTTAGTAAGTTGCATATAAATAAATATACAACAACAATCTCGCCATTTTCCATCATGCTTATAGCTCAAAGGTAAACATAACTTAACTTACTCATTATCATCTACTTGAGTCTCATTTTCTAAATTAAGCTCGCTACTCATGCTTATCATATAGGTACCTGTAACACTTACAACAGGATCACCCTTTCTTTATCAAAATTGAACTATAACTTTCACCATTAAACCGTTTGGAATACTACTGGATATTCTATCAACCTTCAACATGGGATATATTGCCGATGCCATGTCCCAGACATGGTCTTACACTGGCTCACATATATACGTGCTGATGCATGTCCCAGACATGTCTTACACTAGCATAACTTTTAGCCGATGCGTGTCCTAGACACGTCTTACACTGGCTATCTCTGTCGAGGCTGATGCATGTCCCAGACATGTCTTACTCTAGCACTCATCTCTGTGCTGATGCCATGTCTCAGACATGGTCTTACACTAGCTCTCATAATATGGCTGATGCATGTCCCAAACATGTCTTACACTAGCCCTCTTCTGGATGCAGATGCCATGTCCCAGACATGATCTTACACTGGCTCTCATAATGTGGCTGAAGCATGTCCCAGACATGTCTTACACTGGCGCACAAATCACCCAATGTCTTGGCACGAATATCCAGTTCATATCCTAAGGTTTTAACGGAATATTTCTACTATCTCAAATATTACAGGGCATTATTAATTTATAACTTAACAACTCATACATTATCAATTCAATGACAATATGAATACAAATATTAACAGTGTGGTTGTATCATTTACATACAACTTACCTCGGATTACAAAAAGTACTTGACTGGATGGCTTAATCGGATTGTTTGGCTTTGCCCCGGTTTAGGCTCGGTTTTGGAAAATCTTCATCTATAATAATAATATGCAATCATTTAGTCACTAAAAACAATTAGGCATTCATAAATTCATAACTTTGGTAAAATGACCATTTTACCCCTAGGCCTTGGCAAAATGACCATTTTACCCCTATGCTCTAAAATCTATTTTTATCAAATTTATTCCTATTTCAAGCCTAGCTAAAGTCTTTTTACTACTATAGCCATCCCAAATTCTCACTATTTTACACACTAACCACCCATTTTGCAACTTATGCAAAATAGTCCTTTTAGGTGCTTTCATGCTAACACCTTTCACAAAAGTTGTTTATAACGCAACTAGGACTCATATTCTTCCATAAAAACTCAGAAAACATCACAAATCCTTTTATGGCACCTCCCTAAACTTTCAATAATTATGCAAAATAAACCCCTCATTTGAAAGCCCATGAAACAAGCATACTAAAAATGTAAAAATCATCAAGAAAATCATCAAGATCACTTACATTATGAGAGGAATAAGCTTCTGTAAGTTTTCAGCTTTTAAAACTCCACTTTTGCTGATATTTTCAGTGGAGAAAGAAGATGAAGAAGAAGGAAATGATAGCTAGGCTTTTAGGCATTATTTTATCACCAAATCATGACATCATCCACCTAATACTTTGACTATTTGTTTAAAATCCATCACATGGCCGGCCAACACTATTAAAAGGGTGTAATTTCCCTTTAAAAGCCCTAAATTTTATTCTGTACCTATTTAACACATTTGGGTACTAAAATGTAACTTTTGCCTTTTACACGATTTAGTTTTTTTTCGCAATCGGGCTTGAAAATATTGAAATTAACTAACCAAATTTTTCATGCACTAATAATATCGTACTATAACCTCATAAAAATAATAGAAAAATAATTTTTCTATCTTTGGATATATGGTCCCGAGACCACTATTTCGGCTAGGCCCTAAATCGGGTTGTTACATTTCTCCCCCCTTAGGGATTTTCGTCCTCAAAAATCTTACCGGTGAATAAGTTTAGATATTGCTCTCTTAGAGACTCTTCGGGTTCCCATGTGGCTTCCTCGATTCCATGTGTATGCCACAAAACCTTCACAAGTGGTATATTCTTATTTCTTAACTGCTTGACCTCTCGAGCTAAGATCTTGATTGGTTCTTCACCATAAGTCATATCTAGAAGAATCTCAACTTCAGTTGGTGCAATTACGTGCGAAAGGTCTGATCTGTATCGGCATAACATAGACACGTGAAGCACATCGTGAATCTTTTCTAATTCTGGCAGCAATTCCAAACGATAGGCAACAGGCCCTACTCTCTCGGTAACCTCATAAGGTCCTATAAAACGAGGACTCAACTTGCCTTTTCTACCAAATTTGAGGACTTTCCTCCATGGGGAAACTTTCAAAAATACCGTATCCCCGACTTCAAACTTAATCTCCCTTCGTTTCAAATCTGTGTAGGATTTTTGTCTATCCGAGGCTGCTTTCAAATAGTCACGAATCACCTTAACTTTTTCCTCAGTCTCTTTAATCAAATCTACCCCGTAAATCTGACTCTCTCTCAACGCGGTCCAGTATAAGGGCGTTTGGCACTTTCGCCTGTACAAAGCCTCATAAGGCGCCATTTTTAGACTTGACTGATAGCTATTGTTATAGGCAAATTCAACCAATGGTAAGTATTTTTCCCAACTTCCTTGGAATTCAAGAACACAACATCTCAACATGTCCTCTAAGATCTGTATTACTCTTTCTAACTGTCCTTCAGTCTGCGGATGAAAAGCCGTGCTGAAACTCAACTTAGTTCCTAGAGCCTCTTGCAACTTTTTCTAAAACCTCAAGGTAAACCCCGGGTCTCAATCCGAAACAATTGACAACGGCACATCGTGAAGCCTCACAATCTCGAAAACATATAAGTCAGCTAATTTTTCAAGGGAGTAGTCGGTATGCACTGGTATGAAGTGTGCTGACTTAGTGAGTCTATCGACAATAAACCATACTGTATCTTTCTTTTTCGGGGTCAGTGGTAAACTGGTCACAAAGTCCATGGTAATACAATCCCATTTCCATTCGGGAATTATACTAGGCCAAAGTAAACCCAAAGGCACTTGATGTTCAGCCTTTACTTGTTGACACTAGGCACTTGGAAACAAACTCTGAAATTTCTCTTTTCATACCCGACCACCAATACATTTTCTTAAGGTTGTTGTACATTTTCACGCTACCCGGGTGAACTGACGAACAACCACTGTGTGCCTCTTGTAAGATCTTCTGAATGAGCTCACTATCTTAGGGCACACAAATTCTATCTTTGAACATTATACTCCCATTAGTACCAATACGAAAATCTGACTCAATCTCTGATTCACACTGAGTTCTCTTGGCTTGTAGTTTCTCGTCATCTTTCTGAGCTTCACAGATTGCATGAAGAAAAGTCAGTTTGGCTCTCAAATTTGCTAGGACCGATCCATCATTAGATATAGTCAACTGAATGTTCAAGGCTCTCAAGGCAAACAATGACTTCCTACTCAAAGCGTCAGCGACTACGTTCGCCTTTCTTGGATGGTAGTCGATAATCAACTCATAATCTTTTATTAGCTCTAACCATCATCGTTGCCTCAAATTCAAATCTTCCTGAGTCATTAAATACTTTAGACTCTTGTGATCAGTAAATACTAGGCATCTCTCACCATACAAATGGTGTCGCCAAATCCTCAGTGTGAACATCACAGCTACTAGCTCTAAATCATGGGTCAGATAATTCCTCTTATGAAGTTTTAGCTATCTTGAGGTATAGGCTATTACCTTGCCTTCTTGCATTAGTACACATCCTAAATCGTTTAGGGAGACGTCACTAAAAACTACAAATTCCTTGCCCGACTCAGGTTGTACTAAAATTGAGGCTTCGGTCAACAAAGCCTTTAATTTTTCAAAACTCTACTGACGCTTTTCTATCCATTCAAAATTGACATCTTTCTGCAATAGTCTTGTTATCGGGGTGGCTATTATAGAAAATCCATTTACAAATCATCTATAGTATCCCGCTAGCCCCAGAAAACTGTGAACCTCTGTCACATTCCTCGGTGGTTTCCACTCCACAATGGCGGAGATCTTATTTGGACCAACTCGAATTCCATCACCCGACACTATATGTCCTAGAAACCCGACCTCTTTGAGCCAAAACTCACTCTTACTAAACTTCGCATAAAGTTGCTTATCCCTTAAGATCTGCTACACAGTTCTCAAATGCTCCGCGTGCTTATTCTCGTTACGCGAATAAACCAAGATGTCATCAATAAAAATGACAATGAACCTATCCAAATACGGTCAAAAGACGCGGTTCATCAAGTCCATAAATACTGCTGGGGCATTTGTCAGTCTAAAAGGCATAACAAGAAACTCATAATGCCCATATCTTGTCCGAAAAGAAATCTTCGATACATCTTGTTTCTTGACTCTTAACTGGTAGTAACCTGACCTCAAATCTATTTTGGAAAATAAAGTGGCTCCTCTCAGTTGATCGAAGAGATCATCAACCCTCGGCAAGGGATACTTGTTCTTTACTGTCACCTTGTTAAGCTGTCTGTAGTCGATACATAACCTCATTGACCCGTCATTCTTTTTCACAAAAAGCACTGGAGCACCCCATGATGAATAACTCGATCTAGCAAAACCTTTATTTGTTAACTCTTGCAACTGCACTTTCAACTCCTTTAACTCGGTGGGGGCCATCCTATAAGGTGCAATAGAGATTGGCGTAGTACCAAGAGCCAACTCGATACCAAACTCAACCTCTCTCTCTAGGGGTAACCTTGGTAACTCCTCTGGAAAGACGTCTTTAAACTCACAAACCACTGGCATTGATTCAATCTTCGACTCAGACACTTGGGTATTTAGCACAAAAGCTAGATAAGCTTCATAACCTTTTCTCAAATATCTTTCGACTACTAAAGACGATATTACCACAGACAAGTTATCTGACTTATCTGGCGGAACTCGAAGAACATTTCCATCCTCACATCTTAACTAAATTACTTTTCTCCCACAGTCTACTACAATGCCATGGGAGGTCAACTAATCCATCCCAAGAATTACATTGAATTCATTAAACGACAATAACATCAAGTTGGCTAAAAAATAGTGGCCTCTAATCATCAAAAGACAATTTCTACATACTTGGTCCACTAATACATGCTTGCCTAACGGGTTAGACACTTTTATTACAAACTTAGTGGACTCTACTAACATGTTTGTACGAGGCATCAAATCTATACATATGTAAGAGTGGGTGGATCCCGGGTCAATCAAAGCGACAAAAGTATATTGTGAATAGAAAAGGTACCCGTGATCACGTCTAGAGACTCTGCCTCTTCACGAGCTCGTATAACATAGGTCCTCGCTGGCGCTTTGCCTTCAGACCTTATCGTGGCCTCTCTTGATGCACCTCTACTACTATTCCCACTCTTGGGGTTCCTTTGAGGCCTACCCCTCAAGGCAGCACTGCTTGCTTTCACCTCTTGTTTTCTCTCTCTCTCGTCTATCTTAGGGCACTCGCGGATAAAGTGGTCAAGTGACCCACACTTGAAATAGCCCCTCTCGTTTACTCGATATTTGCCTAAGTAGCATCTCTCACATTGCAGACACTCCTGTCTATTTTGCTGTATACTACCGACACTAGCAACTGAAGTGGTCTGGGCTTTAGACATCATATTCTGTTGATTCTTGTTCCTTCGTGAAAATCCTACCGAAGCGTTCAATCGTGTACTAATTTCTTTCGACCTCTTAGAGGAGGACTGATGCATCTTCCCTAACTGTCTTCTCTTTAAATCTCGCCACTCAATGGCCGCCTTCCTCTTTTCCTTCACAAGCTCTTCTGCTTTACATGCTCTCTCAACGAGCACCACAAATTCTCTTAACTCTAGGATGCCCACAAACACTCGAATGTCTTCGTTAAGGCCATCCTCAAACCTCTTACACATGGTAGCTTCAGTGGATACGTATTCTTACGCATACTTGCTGAGTTTCACAAACTCCTATTCATACTCTGTCACAGTCTTATTACCTTGCTTCAACTCTAGGAATTCCTTCCTTTTTTGGTCCATAAACCTCTGGCTAATATACTTCTTTCGAAACTCTTCTTGGAAGAATTCCCAAGTTACTCTTTCTCTCGGTACCACAAACATGAGAGTGTTCCACCACTGATAATCTGAGTATCGTAGAAGTGACATGGCACACTTCACGCACTCATCGGGTGTGCATGATAGCTCATCAAATACCCTCATGGTATTCTCTAGCCAAAACTCCGCTCTCTCTGGGTTATCATCTACACTAGCCTGAAATTCCTCGGCCCCTTACTTTCGGATCTTTTTTATCGGAGGCTTTTCTCTTCTGAACACGTTTGCACCTTGCGGAGCCACTGGGGCATATTGAGGAATCGGGGGAGGTGGGGGAGGTGGAGTGTTCAGGTTCGCACCGAACTCTGTATACCAAGCATCCATCATTTGGAGGTAGGCTTCCCTAGCCCCTCGGCCTTGGTCCATACTTACGACCTCACTCTCTACAGGTGCGGTCCCTTCTGCTGGAGCCAGGGCATTACTTTCCACGTCATCTGTCGTGGTTCTATCAAGATCCATTTACTATATAAGAAAAACACAATTTATAATCGTTAGGAATCGTCACATTATCAATATGCATATACGTGGCATGTATAGCTAGACTCGTACTCTGGCTAGTTTAGTCCTAGAATAGACAAAATCATGCTCTGATACCACTAAATATAACACCCCTCACCCGTATCCGACGTTAGGATAGGGTTCATGGTGCTACCTGACTTAAACTCATTCAACTGTATAAAACTGGGGCGTGAAATTTCAAACAATTTAAAAACTTCTCTTTTCACAATCAAGCTGTCTCTTATACGGGCTTATGAGGCCCAAAACATAGATCCGAGGTGGTTCAAAACCCAACTGAGACCTCATGAAAAACTTAGAAAATTCCATGCATCAAGACTCCACATGCCCGTGTGGATATAGAACGCACGACCGTGTGCTAGGGACACGCCCATGTCCTAAACTCGTGTCTGAAAACCTGGGCATTCTGCCAAATCCACATGACCCAAGCACACACCCGTGCCCTATAACCGTGTATTTTACACGGTCGTGTCTCTTCCCGTGTACCACTAGCATGCATACACACCCGTGTGGCTTGTCCGTGTACTAAAATGACTTTAAAATTTTAAGTGCAAGGGACGTACGACCATGACGCACACCTATGGGCGTGAGCCGTGTGTCACACAAGGCCTAGACACATGCCCGCGTGTCTTACCCATATGGACAAACTAGGCTATGTCCCAAGCTATTTTGTCACCCATTTTGCACAACCTACACAAGATCATGTCAATATACAAATTTCATTACAATGGACACCAATTCATCCATAGAAAGAACATTATATGCTTTTATCAAAATGAATAATAGCCATTATTCTAGGCTTGATACAAAATGAAGAGTTTTTAACTTGAGCCAAAATACATGAATAATTCTCTTAATACAACATCCTAGTCTAGCCCTATACATGACACCTTCAAAAATGTAAATCAAACTATACCGAGAGCTGCGGCTGATAGTGTGATCGATATCTTTGACTTTAGAGGATCCTTAAGCTAGCTTGGCGACACTGAAAGAAGAGGGAAGGAAAGAGGGTAAGCATAAAGCTTAGTAAGTTGCACATAAATAAATATACAACAACAGGATCACCCTTTGCCATCATGCTTATAGCTCAAAGGTAAACATAACTTAACTTACTCATTATCTACTTGAGTCTCATTTTCTAAATTAAGCTCGTTACTCATGCTTATCATATAGGTACCTGTAACACTTACAACAGGATCACCCTTTCTTTATCAAAATTGAACTACAACTTTCATCATTGAACTGTTTGGAATACTACTGGATATTCTATGAACCTTCATCATGGGATATATTACCGATGCCATGTCCCAGACATGGTCGTACACTGTCTCTCATAAATGCGTGCTGATGCATGTTCCAAACATGTCTTACACTGGCTATCTCTGTCGAGGCCGATGCATATCCCAGACATGTCTTACTCTGGCACTCATCTCTGTGCCGATGCCATGCCCCAGACATGGTCTTGCACTGGCTCTCATAATATGGCTGATGCATGTCCTAGACATGTCTTACACTAGCCCTTGTCTGGATGTTGATGCCATGTCCCAGACATGGTCTTACACTGGCTCTCATAATGTGGCCGAAGTATGTCCTAGACATGTCTTACACTAGCGTACAAATCACCCAATGTCTTGGCACGAATATCCAGTTCATATCCTAAGGTTTCAACAGGATATTTCTACTATCTCAAATATTACAAGGCATTCTTAATTTATAACTTAACAACTCATACATTATCAATTCAATGACAATATGAATACAAATATTAACAGTGTGGTTGTATCATTTACATACAACTTGACTCGGATTACAAAAAGTACTTGACTAGACGGCTTAATCGGATTGCTTGGCTTTGCCCCGGTCTAGGCTCAGTTTTGGAAAATCTTCATCTATAATAATAATATGCATCCATTTAGTCACTAAATACAATTAGGCATTCATAAATTCACAACTTTGGTAAAATGGTCATTTTGCCCTTAGGCCTTGGCAAAATGACCATTTTACTACTATGCCCGAAAATCAATTTTTATCAAATTTCTTCATATTTCAAGCCTAGATAAACTCTTTTTACTACTATAGCAATCCCAAATTCTAACTATTTTACACACTAACCACTCATTTTGCAACTTATGCAAAATAGTCCTTTTAGGTGCTTTCATGCTAGCACCTTTCACAAAAGTTGTTTATAACACAACTAGGGCTCATATTCTTCCATAAAAACTCAGCAAACATCATAAATCCTTTCATGGAAACTCCCTAAACTTTCAATCATTATGCAAAATAGACCCCTCATTTGAAAGCCCATGAAACAAGCATACTAAAAATGTAAAAATCACCAAGAAAATCATCAAGATCACTTACATTATGAGAGGAATAAGTTGCTGTAATTTTTCAGCTTTCAAAACTCCATTTTTTTATGATATTTTTGGTGGAGAAAGAAGATGAAGAAGAAGGAAATGATAGCTAGGCTTTTAGGCATTATTTTATCACCAAATCATGACATCGTCCACCTAATACTTTGACTATTTGTTTAAAATCCATCACATGGCTGAACAACACTATTAAAAGGGTGTAATTTCCCTTTAAAAGCCCTAAAATTTTATTCTGTAGCTATCTAACACATTTGGGTACTAAAATGTAACTTTTTCCTTTCATGCGATTTAGTCCTTTTTCGCAATCGGGCTTGAAAACATTGAAATTAACTCACCAAAATTTTCATGCACTAATAATATCATACTATAACCTCATAAAAATAATATAAAAATAATTTTTCTATCTTTGAATATGTGGTCCCGAGACCACTGTTCCGACTAGGCCCTAAATCGGGTTGTTACACTTCAGCCTATTAATATTCCTGAATGGAAATGGGACTGTATTATGATGGATTTTGTAACTAGGTTACCATTGTCGGAAAGTAAGAAAAATGTTATTTGGTGATTGTTGATTGGCTTACAAATTCAGCTCATTTTATAGCAGTTAGAACTGATTGGTCACTTTAGAAACTTGCTGAGGTTTGCAATCAAGAAACTGTAAGATTTCACGGTATTCCTATATCGATAATTTCTGATTGGGACCCATGGTTCACTTCAAGGTTTTGGAGACAGTTGCATAAACCTTTTAGTACATGGCTCAATTTCAATACAGCTTTTCATCCACAGATTGATGGATAGTCTAAACGAGTTATTCAGATATTAGAAGATATGCTTCGAGCTTGTGTCATTGATTTTGAATCAGGTTGGGAATGTTATTTACAATTGGTTGGATTTGTGTATAATAATAGTTTTCAATTGCGTATTCAAATGGCTCCGTATAAAGCTTTATATGGTCATAAATGTCGATCACCTATGTGCTGGGTGGAATTGAATGAAAAAAAAATGATTGGACCAAAGTTAATCTAAGAAACAGAGGAAATTGTTAAGAAGATTCGAGAAAGATTAAAGGCAGCTTTTGATAGACATAAGTCATATATAGATCTGAAATGTCATGATATTGAATATTCTGTCGATGATAAGGTATTTCTTAAAGTATCCCCTTGGAAGAAAATTCTAAGATTTGGTCGAAAGGGAAAATTGAGCCCACGTTTTATTGGACCATCTGAGATTGTGGAGAGAGTTGGACTAGTTGCATATCATTTGGCTTTGCCTCCAAAATTACAAAAGATTCACGATGCTTTTCATGTTTCTATGCTCAAAAGATATCGATTAGATCCCTCTCATGTTATCTCTACAGAAGATATTGAAATCTGACCAGTTTTGACATATGAAGAAGAACCAATTAATATAGTAGCACGAGAGATAAAAGAATTAAGAAATAAACGGGTTCCCTTAGTGAAAGTATTGTGGAGAAGTCATAGTGTAGAAAAAACAACTTGGGAACCAAATGAAACTATAAGATCTCATTACCCCCACCTCTTTTCAGGTAAATTTTGAGGACAAAATTTATTAAGGGGGAGCAATATAACGACCTAAAATTTACAGGCATCGAAAAAGTGAGTTGTCAGGTCTTCATTTTAGTAAAACAGATTCGTAAATATTTATTAAAAATATTTACGAAGTTAGTTGTGAGTTTAATTAGGTTTTGGTTAGGTAAATTAGCTTAAAATAAGAGTAACTACGAAAAAGGACTAAATTGCAATAGATGTGAAAGTTTAATTATATATTAAAGAAAGTTAAAAGGACCAAATAGGCAATTATGTTATTTTCAAATGTTGAGGCGGTTTACGATAGAAATATCAAAGATATTTTTTATTAAAATATAATATATTATATTATAATTACTTAATAAATAAGTAATATATATTAATTTATATTATTATATTATACTATTATATTATTATATATATATAATAAACAAAAGAAAGAAAAGAAACATAAACAGAATAGCAAACGAAAACAGAGAAGAATAGGGAGAAAAAGAAAGGAGAAAAAAAAAGGGAAATTAGGGCTCCAAGCTAATTTGCTAACATTGTGCTGGAGATATCGACCAATAAAGGAAAGGAAAAGTCGACGATGAATGATTCAAAATTACGGTTTGTATTACTATAATTTGAATTTAGTTATTATTTATTTTTGAACTTTAATTAATGTGTGTGCTAAGTGGAATTGAGGTAAGAAATGATATTGAATTGTGAATTATGTGAATATTTGAATCTATATTGATTGGAAATTGAAAGTGATTTGAATTGAATTAAATAAGTTATTGTGATATTGAATTGAAAATATGAGAATTTTTGATTGGTATGAATTTGATTGAAATTGAATTGAGAAAGTGAATTGAAAACCCTATTAACTAGTCGGGATAAGTCGGATATAGTTGGCATGCCATAGGATTGGAAGTGTTCAGAGATACTTCGACCTCAAGTCGATGAGGCACTATATGTGTCATAATATTGCTTCAGATAATTTCGATGAGGCACTATGTGTCGTATTATTGGTTCAGATTAAATCTGATGAGGTACTAAGTACTGATTCACTTCGGCTAGGTTGATGAGGCACAAGGTGTCGTACTAGTGTGCTTGGTTGGATCTGTGTATCCGTGAAAGTTCGAGTCAAGTTAATAGGGGTAAATGAACGAATTTGAAATTAGAATTCGTATTAATTGAATTGATAAATCACATGATTTTGTATATGAATTGGAATGGGATATTGAATTGAAATATGAAAACAAAATGTTTGAACCATGGGTTCATGGAATGGATTTTTGATATAGTGAAATAATGTGTGAACCAAAATGGAGAAAAGTTATTTGAAATAGCTATTGTTAAGGAATGAAAGTTTAGTGCATATTTATTTATTTATTTTTTATTTTAAAATTTGAATTATAATAATACCATTGAGTGTAGGTTAGTTGAAGTCAAAAGTTCCGGAACATCATCCAAGCCAATCCCGAACTCAGCAAAGTGGCGATGTATATTCTCTTTTGTAAAATGGCATGTACCTAGGTTGATTGTATAGGTCATTTTGAAATATGCTTGTGAATGGTATTATAAATTAACTTTGGATGGTTATATACAATATAAATGAAATGTTAAGATTATGAAATGGCATGTTTGGGTTATTTTGGTATGGTATTTGAATTGGATTGAATGAAATCAATTGAATTGATTTGGATAATATATATGATATATTTATGAAATGTATGTAAATTATCTGTTTAAGTTTCATATTTGATTTGATATGTCAGGTAATGCTTCATAACTCTGTTCCGACAATGGTTTAGGGTTAGGGGTGTTACAATAGCAAACTTCCCAACCTAAAGACCAATTTATAAAATTTCTAAACATTATATAGTCGACGTCTCAATATCAAATAGGGGACATTGCAATGAGATAACCTGGTGTCGCGACATTTAGGGTGTGAAGTCGTGACCTGTAAAATATTCCACTATGTTCCAATTTCCATACATTTTCAAGTTAACATAAGACTACAAGAGTTGGCTATATAGCCCCAACATAACCATTCGTACACATAAGATAGTTCTATATACAAATTCAATTCAACTCAAAACCATTTTCATTCATGATCAATACCATTTCCATATATCCAGAATCAAAACACCATCATTCTATACCAGTCTATACCAATTGAAGCTTATAACATTTATACCTATGCAATTCGAGTATGAAGAACTCACATATCTTTAACATGAACCAAAACAAAGTATAACTAACAATTTTTCAAGCATAACATTCAAACATGCTATTCCCAAACCATTAATCCACTTGACTAACCAAACTACCTCTCCTTGAACATGCCAAATCACACAAGATTAAGATTATCACTCATGCTAGCATTAAACATAACCAATATCATACATTACATAAGTCACAAGGTAACCTTATTGCACAAGATCAACCATAATCACAATAACCATGTAACTAACCATCCAAAAGGACCATTTGCATACTAGAGTGCCCTTATATACATGCCACAATATTTATAATCAAAATGAATATAATTCTACTATCTTGTTGATAGTGTGTACTTCATGTTGATCCGACTTGACAAGTTAAGCAAGGTAAAGATCTACAAGTAGGGGAAACAACTAGAGTAAGCATACAAATGTTTAGTAAGTTCAGATGGAAAATACTATACTTACATTGTTCCTACTTAATTCTAATAGCTACCTTAGCTTGGCATAAGATTGGCTATGTCATGGCACAACAAGGTGAGCATATGTATATATATATATATATACATGATCATTAAACATTATAAGCATATTAAAACATACCAGTTCATATTAATTTTCACATAACCTAACACAATGACATATTCAATCAACAATCCATAAGATTGTACCAAGTATATAGAACTCATTTCATTAACATATTTTATCATCAATTTATAAGGATATACCATTTACATATAAATCCTTTCAATGGCATATCAAACTGGTTACCAAATCCATTTCATTTAAAATGTTTTTTCCCGATGGAACCCTAGAAAAAAGTGTAACAACCTTACCCAACCCGTTTGTCGAATCTGTGTATGAAGCATCACAATTGAATTGGGTTCATGTACAAGATTAGAGCTCATTATTTTAAAATCAGATTGTATTACCTATTTATAAAAAAAAAAAAACTTACAATGGAGGCAAAATTTTAAATAAAAGTTCACTATCCCAACTCTGGACTTTAAGAGAACTACATAAGTACAATATATTTGCCCCTATGGAGAAGTTTCTAAAGGTACCCCATTCCTATGTGCATGATACTTTACTAATAGAGCTCATTGATCCAACACGGTCTGGCTTGGTCCCTCATCGAATTACTTATTCTGCAAATCCTGAAATCACAGGTCAAACCTTTGTAAGTCCTAAAAGAACTTTTTGAGTTTCCTAATTGGCTTACTTATACTTAGACCCCGTCTCCTAGGGGTAAGAAAAGAAAAAAAAACTAAATACAATTAATTCCCTCCTTGTACGACTAAATTTCCCTTAACCCGATATAGCGGGCTCTGATTTATTCCTGAACCTATCCATTGGCGAATATGTCGTCAGGTGATTTCCTCATTTGCAATCCTATAAATCTTCGATCAGTCTTGACGGTTCCTCGGATGTCTTACTATCCCCGCGGACTCTACCCTTTCCTTTACTTATATCCCTTCTTCTATTTGACCTTAGTGTGGATTCTTCTTTCTTCCATGTTCTTATAAGGTAGCTCCTCAAGCCTACCCTCCTAAAATTCCTTGGGTATGTTCCCCCTTGACAATCATTCCAAATCTATTTAGTCTATGGTAGACTTCTTATCTTACCATAATATCAAAGGACTTGCTGACAACTCATCAGTTGAGATAATTATTGAGGTCCCCTACCACTCTGGTGGATTAAGTTCCACTTGAGACGAATGGAGGTTGGATTACTTCCTTGTAATCCACCTTGTTCAAGATACCATGCTCGTAAGTGTGACATGTTCACCTGCTGTGAATCGCTTTGACCTTTAGTAAGTGTGACATGTCCATCTGTTATGAACCACTTTGACCTTTAGTACCCAACAGACTATCATCATAGTGATAATCTATGTTCATGATTTCTCCCTTATACTGGTTCCCTATGAAAAAACCACTTGGCTAATACTTTCTTAGTAGTTTTCCCTTTGAAGAGGAATAATCTTGATAGGTTTTCCCTTTGAAGAGGAATAATCTTGATAGACATATCTATCATCAGTATATCCTTTTTTTAACTAACCTCTTCTTTTCTTATAAACCCACTGAAGTACTTTATGTTCGATCCCTCAACACCCACTAGCGATTTTTAATGGCAGATCATTATTTGCGATCCTCAATTAAACAATCTTTTGTTTGCCTATACACTAGGCATCATTGGAGCGTCATCTCTCGAGACTATTTCTTACTAGGTTACCACCCATTTGCCCTACTGGCTTTCACAACTACTATTCTAGCAATCTTTTCCCACTTCCATTACTTTTCCCATTCAACGACGGATTTCTTCGACCCACTAGCTAACTATTATGTCCCATACTTTCCCTTTTCCTTCTAACCCATTTTTCCATGCTTGCAAAATTTCTTTCTATTACTGTTTTGATTGACCACCTGTGTTTATTGTTCTAGAGGACTACCCTATGTTTAGTGTCTTGATGAACTTCACAAGCTACCATAGCCGAGTTATGGTCTCACTCATCAAATTTTATGTTTAATATCCTAACAGACTCTATTGGTTGCCATAGCCGAGCTCTAGTTTTATACCTCATAATCCCATGTTTAATGTCCTAACGGACTACCCTGTGTTTACTATCCCAGCAAACTCCATTGATTCCATAGCCGAGCCATGCTCTTACACCTAAAACCTCTTTAAGGTGTTGCCCTAAATGACCTTACTGTTGTCTTGGTCTCACCTCATAGAGCCTACTGACTGCTATGTTGATCGTGGAACCTTATAACTATCAACATCAATTCATCTTGTATCTACCTTAATGCTCAAACACCAAAGTGTCCCTTCTGCAAGGCCCAAAGCTTCACACATCATGGTTTGCTCCCAACAACCCCAGATGGTGGAATCTTAAAAAAATTCCAATTTCCCTATTCCTCTGGCCATTCCTCCATTTTTCCATTCCTAGCCCTGGTGCTTGAACACCACAGTGTCCTCTCCGTAAGACCCAAAGCTTCACTCATCACGGTTTGCATACAACAACACTGTATGATGGTATCTAATAGAATCACCCCTTTTTCCCATTCCTAACTTCGTCTATCCCCTCGATAATTCCCTTTTGCATACTACCATAGTAAACATGCAACACATGTATTTCATAGATAAAGTACCATGGAATCAAAGTTAATTCACGCATATTGCACTCAGGTGGCGGCACATATACCTATTCGGTCTGAAATGTACTTAGCATTCCAGGAATGGAGTACAAAAACTCACCTAATGCTTCTTTGTCTTATTAGCTTGGCTTTTCCAAACGCTAGAGCTTCCATTCTCTAGACAGCTAAGCATGAAATTCAAAATCATGAGTTTAAACTAACATTTTTAACTTGAACCTCAATTTTCTAAAACTATGCAGAACCTTGAAAATTGTTTTTGGAAATAATTATCTTCATTTTTCTTAACCTTACGTATACAGAAGGATTAAGAACCTACCAGCTTACTGGAATTTCTATTTTTTTTTTTACTTAACCCTCACGATCATCGTTCCATATAGAGCTTCCCATAACTATCTTTTCTTCAAAGAAACCAATGAAAAAGATGTAGAAGAGGAGAAAATGAAACAGAATAGAAGAGGAGAAAATGAAACAGAATTAAGATGAATCCTATCCTGGAAGTTACCTCTCAGCTATTTATAGCCTTTGTTACAAGGTATTCAACCATGTAAAATTCATCTATTGACAATTATTGTGTCTCCCACTAAAGAACCAGCTAGTTTGAATCCAGTCAAACCAGTATTGGTTTTCAACCATGTCTAATTCAATCACTAAGTTTTCCTAAATTTCAAGTAGAAGCTGCTAATTTATCTTTTTTTTTAATTTAACCCCTCAATTATTTCTAAATTTCTGGACTTAGTGGGAATTGGGTGTAACAACTCTCCCACCCTAAAAAAAATATCATCCTCGCAATTTTCTTTCATGCTCAACTGCAAGGGTGAACTTAGAGGGATACTTTTTTATTCCTACCCTCGTGGGGTTCGTACAAGTAATCATTCTTCAGTCTGACCAAAACATTCAACTTGGTTCCCCTTTCGTACATTTGCATCATTTTTGCTCTGCCCGATTTGCGGATCCCCTTAATACTTAACAAATCAAAGATACTGACTCATTGGCAGGTATTTGACCATTTTAATGTTGGATATACTCAAACTCATAACTTCTCTTCACTTTTTTCAAGCTCTAACTCATAACTCCTTTCTTGGTGCATAAGCTCTGTATCTAGACTAGAGTGAAGAGGTATTAGTGGATTGATAAGTACATTGATATTGAAGATCTATGATGAATTTTTCACCTCCGGTATGGCACATAGAAGCAAACCATGATTGGTGAAAACTCATCTTGTAGGGGAACACTTTTGTGTCCAAACAAGGAGAGGAGTGAGGATGATATAGAAGGAATGTTTGTGTATGGCTCAAATGAGAGGTTATGGAGATCTAAGAAATGATGGGTTCTCCTGGAACTGGGATCAGAAGCTAGCACAAGGAAGGGAGTATGAGAGAAAAGAAAATGGTGCATGAGTTGATGCATGTTGCATGAAAATTATAAATAGTAAACCTATCATTCATAAAAGGGTTAGACCACTTAAGTAGCAAGTCCACGGAGTAGATGTCCCCGTAATTGTCATGCATAGAAACATAGACCAGCGTAATACGCCAATAGGTGGAGTGAGTTATGATAGGATTTGCTAGATCTCTTTTGGATTAGAGGGACATATCTGCCAAATATGGCAAGTTAGTTGTCAGTCTGAGTTCCTATTCCTTGACATATGCTATTATTCATTAAGATTACTCTTCTTAGGAACTCACTAAATTCTCTTAAACTTCCCCGTTTTTCCTATTTCTTCCAGGTTCTTAAGTTGAATGAAGTGCTGAAGGGAATTCGCCAGACCTGTGACCATTTGTGAGCCTTCTTATTTTGTGGGTAATGTGTATTCGCTTGGGGTTATTAGGACATTTGTTAAATGTCATCCTTTAATGAACTATTGTTTGTATTAAATTGATATTTGTATTTATTTGAAAGATAATTGCAGCCTTGATTGGCTTATTACTATTCACAGTTTATGTAAGTATTTAAGGTAGTCGTCGCAGGCTATGTTCGTATATTTTAAATATTTGTCTATAACGGGGTATTAATTTAAAACTTCTTTCTAGATAAAAATGAGTTGGAATTTGAGAAATGTTGTGCCACAAAAGTGGAACCCGCCAAAATTGTCAAAGTGTTTTTAGAGAAGGGTTGGAATAATCTAATAGGTCAACCTGTAACACTCCATACCCAGATTCAATGGTCGAGTCGGGCATGGGTTCCTATATAAAAAATGGAAGAAACGGCGGCAACATTGCAAAATCAAGATGTGGTGTCACAACACTAGACTTCGAAGCCAATTAATTATCGAAAGACAGTCTCGCGACACTGGACATCATGACATCATCATGATGAAGTGATGATGTCAATGACCGCATGAGTAGAATTTTAAGATACAATTTATTTAATTAGGCTTTATTAGTATTGAGGGTATTTTAAGAATAATTTGCCCTAATGGTTGCCCTAATTTTTCCTATATAAACACTCTTATAAGCAAGCTCACTAGAGGGGGTTAGACTTAGGGAGACATTTTAGAACAAAACATTTTATTTAGTTTTCTTTGTGGTTTTATTTTATTTTATTTTCACTTAGTCAGAACTTTTCTATTCTGATTTGAAGACGTTTGCAAGCAAAAATTGTTCTAGAACCACGCTTTAATGATTTATCAATGGGTAATTTCATTATATCTTTCTTTTATTGGGATAAAATCATGTGATTTATTTATATTTTGCATGTTTCTGCTATGGATTTATTTTTTTAATTAAGTAATTATTTATCTAAAATTGGGTGTTTATTCAAGAATGTTTAATATATTAGGGAGTGGCGCCCTTAGTTGAATATTGAGATAGGTGAGATCGAGAGGGTAGCTTGTCAAATATAACTTGTGCCAAGCGGTGAGACCAAGAGGATATCCGTATGCCTAAGAAGAGACCGAGAGGGTGACTTAGGTGGTAATCCTTAGTAAAGATGCGACCAAGAGAGTATTCATAGCTACGGGTGGTAAATAACACAATTGAGGGTAATTAATGACTTAGTTCATAATTAGGGATTTAATAGATCATAGGCCGAGAGCTCGCATCGTTGACATTAGAAATAGGAAATTCCATTAGGATAACTTAGGGTAATTAATTTAATTAGTTTAATTAATATTTTAATTTGGATTCACACTACTAATTCATGACTTGACTAGATTAGTAATTATTTTCGGTAATTAATTTAATAATAAATTTCTTCAATCTACAATTCCTTAGGCATGATACTCGGAATACTTATCAGTGTTCTGTTATAACAAAAATCTATATTACAATTTGACCCATATAGTTATGGACACCACCGCTTAATTTTATATCTATTTTACTATAATATTTCCACTCCTGACATTCACACATCTGGCAGTAGTCAAATGGACAGCAAGTGAGTTTCTGTTCTCCAATATTTGGGTGTTATTTTGGTTGTTGTACTGCTTGTATGTTCTGCACTGAGTTCAGTTTGAGTTCTTTGGCTATATATATGATCGTTGCTAACTGGAAAAGTTATCCATGCATATGACTATGCTATTGTATAAATGTTTGCAAGTATGTTCTCTGAATGTATGACATGGTTGTGTATTAATGAACTATTATGTGACATACTCCATGTTATGATAGTGAATGTGATGTTGTGCGTGAAATGTATGTTTATAAAATGTGGAGCACAGAGGGAATTATTTAGCGGGTTCGTTAAAGATAGGAAAATCGGTGTAATGGAGGAATAGGTGGATTGAATGGGAATAGGAGTCACAGGAATATGATATTGGTCGGCCTTGCGAGTGAACATGTAGGTGTTCAAATTAACAAGAAGATTTGAGGAAGTTGGTTGGAAATGATCTATTGGCTATTGGCTTTACAGAGTGACACCATGAAAACTGTTTATTGACTCTTCGGAGTCAAAAGTCCACAGGTAGTCATTGCATGATCCAATGGAGAACAAGTTCACCCTTATGGTAAAATGAAGTCCGCTAAGACAATAAATAGGGAAGCCCGTCAGGGCATGTACGTGAAAAGCACTATATGACTTGCGTGACAAAAAGTCTGTCATAACAATTATGGTGTATATGGGAGTGTTGGTATGTTGCGATTAAGAAGCCTCGCCAAGATGTGAAAGCAAGAGGAATATGTGAAAGTGTCTTATACATGGATAGACGTGGGAAAAGGGATTTTCCTTCAGAGTGATTGTAAATAAGTATCCACTATTAAGAGTCTGCCAAAGGTAATGAACAAGACAACATTGGTTATAAGAAAGGTAGACAATTCTCTAGATTTTATTTCTAAGTGTTTCTTGGCAAAGAGGTTACCAAAAAAGGGAAGTCCGTCAAAGGCTATCTTATGTGAAATGTAACACCCTAAACCCAGCCCAATTCATCAGGTCCAAATCTCGGGTTTTACCATTTAGAAAACTTAACAATTATCTAAAACAACCTCCATGTACTCTTGCCTTAAAACATTTTGCTTATTAATTTATCTAAAATCTCGTTATTAAAGAAAAATAAGAAATATTTTAAAGATAAACTAATATAATACATCAGACTTGTCACTATATCTTTTACAATACAAATGTTTACTAAAGACAGACTTTTAAAGGCGTAATCCCACAAAACACCACTTTTTCAAAAAGGTCCACTATATGCATAATATCCTACCCACCGCTACTCTGGTGCATTCTTGGCTTATCCCTCCTGGCATACTCAATCATACAACAACACCTGAACTAATAACAAACCTCGTAAGTTCAAGACTTAGTGATCTTTAACACAAAATATCTAGGAATCTTCTTGGTTGTATTTCTCATATCAAAGAATTGATATCATCTCTATTGGGTAGACATATTCATAATCTCAAACTTGCCACTACACGCCACCAGTCGTATTTAACATATCAGCTTCCACTTCACAACCCAGCTGACTTCAAATCTTTCAGACAATAGACTAGCATCTTCTTTCTCTTAGAACAACATAAACACTTTTTGAAAGAATATCTCTTTGAAGCCCACTTTCTACAAACTGTCTCGTCACACAAACACTTATTCCAAAATGGTTACTTACTGATACAGTTCTATAGTCGATACTTACACATTTGGCGGATCCCCATGTAGAGTTGAATACCATTAGTTTACTAGTCAAATCATATTTTAGTTCAATACCCAACAAAAGTTCATACTGATAATAAATCAACCAGATCATTCAGAAGTATTCATCACAACTCTTGTAAAGCACAATATACCCAAGTTAAATAAAGAGTGTAAGTACCTAAAATTCTAGAATCGAAACATGATATTATTCATACTTGGCAGATACCCAACAACTCATATTTGCAACCCTACATGACACGAACGAAATCAAACCCATGGACACTTATTTATCCTTTATAACTAAGAATATACCCATATTCTAAACTGACAGATTACCATGGTAGATACCCCAATTGAACATACAAATACATAATTTTTTTCCGAAAATTTCCCTTAAGATTCATTTGATTACATCACAGAACTAATCAAACCAACATAGCTCCAAACATATCATACCATATCATAGAAATATCTATCAAAGATCACTCAGAATGCACCCAGAATTTACCACAAAGGCGATACATAATTCACCACATAGTCTTAGCAGAGTACGCCACAAGGGCCAAACAGAATATGCCACAAAAGTCAACATACATAGTCACGTGTTTACTAACCCGGCGAACTTTCACAAAAGTGTCATCGATTTCTTCCTATGGACTTATACATAAATTCATATCGTGATCTGCCAATTTAATTACATATCACTTGTAATGCCCCCATGCCCGAAACCGTCGCTGGAGTCGAGCTTGAGGGGTTACCGAACATAATTTATCAAATTAAGAACTTCAAATCATTTGTTTCTACATTCATAGCTTTCTAACTACCCGCATCACAGTTACAAGAAAAATAATATCTCCAGTTACGAAACTCAAAATCAAGATCCGTAAATTTTCCCTAAATCTAGACTCATATATCTATTTACTAATTTTTTTCTAGAATTTTTTGTTGGTCCAATTAGTATAGTTTATTAGTTAAAGTCTCCCCTGTTTCAAGGTTTGACTGCTCTGACATCTGTGTATTACGAATCATATATATCTCTATACAGAATTTTAATGACTACGAGGTTTGTTTTTCTTAAAACTAGACTCAATAAGGAATCTGTACATATAAAGAACAACTTCTAATTATTTTTTTAAAATTTATTATGAAGTTTTAAATTCAGAACAGGGGATCCAGAAATCACTCTGGCCCTGTTTCACAAAAGTTTAAATATCTCATAAAATATAATTTATATGCCTATTTTGTCCAATCCACATGAAAATAGACTCATTAAGCTTCAATTTCAGAACTTACTCATTATTTATTTCCATTTATACTATTTTTAGTGATTTTTCAAATTCATATCATTGCTGCAGCAATATTTTGTTTTAAGGCAAGTTTCATCTTTCCATGAATTTTTATGAACTAGATAACCTATTAAACTTCCATAATATCAAACATGATCTAAATTAGCCATCACCATGACTTATCAATATCAAATATTTTCTCAACCAAACATGGCCATATCATAAAATTATTTACACAAAATAAGTATATTGCTATACATGCCATACTTAAGTTTTACAAGCCATTTACCCAGATGAAAGTCCTTTGGATAGTGTGATCGAACCTTCGACCCGTCCCGATTCCCGAGCTGGCTTGTTCAAAACTACAGTAAATAAAGAGGAGGGAGTAAGCATAAATTCTTAGTAAGTTCATATGTAAATAACAAGTAACATAAAAATACAAATATACCAAACAACTTTAGCATGGTATCACCAAAACATATATCACATTTCTAAACATCATTCATCATCTTACCACCTTATCGTTGTTGTATCTATTTTCAACCTGAGGGTTAAGAACATACCTGTCCAAAGTGTCCATTTCACAACACTTACCAAAACGTCGCTTGCACCTTAAGTGTTCTTCATTTTCACTAGAAATTTCACCCGTTGAACACATCGGAATACAACTCGGATACACGGATAATTTGAACATAAGTGCCTCATATGTAATCAAGAAATCATGTAACCCGCCCTAAGTGAACTCGGACTCAACTCAACGAGCTCAGCGTTCGCATCCATAAGTGAACTCGGACTCAACTCAACGAGTTCGGATGCCTAGTTACATCTCACGAACTCGGACTCAACTCAACGAGTTCGGACATTCGCATCCATAGGTGAACTCGGACTCAACTCAACGAGTTCGGATGCTCAACCATCCTAGTGACATGTCACTTGTATCCTAATCTATTCCTAAGGTTCAAACGGGATTTTCCTCGAACACATATCCTTGCCATCTTTCGTAAAATACCAAAACCAATACTCGGTAGTACTTTATATTTAACAATTAATACACATAATTTGCATTTTATTCAAAATAACCACAAAGCATATATTTCATAATAAAATCAGCATATCATATAATTAACATCAATAACTTAAAAATAACAATTATGCTACATTATTTACACATGAACTTACCTTGGTACCAAAATATAAAGATTTTGCAATTTAGTCCACAATCTTTTCTTTTCCTCGATCGCGACTTGAATCTCGTTTCTCTTGATCTATAATGCCAAATTAATCTTATTTAATACATACATTCATCAAAACAGCATTTAATATGAACTTTGGAAAATTACGGTTTTGCCCTAAACTTTTGCATAATTACACTTTTGCCCTAGGCTCTGGAATTAAACTTTATTCCTTATTCTTATGTTTTATAACATGCTGATCACTTTTCCTTCTATGGCAACATCAAATTCTCTCTCTAACATATACTTGTGACTATTAGGTATTTTTTGGATTAAGCCCTTTTACTCGTTTTCACTCAAAACCGAGTAGCACAAGTTGTCTAACATAATTTAAAACCTCATATTCTATCATAAAACATCAAAATACACAAATTTCACCTATGGGTATTTTTCCAAATATAAACCCTAGGTTGAATTATTGCTAACATAAGCTTAATCGAGCTAAGGATTCCAAAAGCGTAAAGAACATTAAAACGGGCTTGGAAACACTTACTATGGAGCTTGGAAGCTTGAAACAAACCCTAGCTATGGAGAACCCTTGAAATTTCGGCCTAATGAAGAAGATGGACAAAAATTGGCTTTTAATTTTGTTTTTAATTCATTTTAATAACTAAATGACCAAAATACCCTTACTACTAAACTTTCCAAAAATTCCTTCCATGTCTTAATTTTGTCCATGAACTTAAAATTTGTCAAATTGCTATTTAAGACCTCCTCATTAATATTCCAAAACAATTTCATACTAAAACTTCTAGAATGCAAGTTTTGCAACTTATTCGATTTAGTCCCTACTTTCAATTTAAGCACTTTAGGCATAGAATTTCATCACGAAATTTTCACACAATCATGCAATCATATCATAATCATCAAAATAATTATAAAATAATTATTTCTATCTCAAATTTGTGGTCACGAAACTACTATTCGATTAAGCCCTAATTCAGATATTACAACTCTCCCCTTTTAAGGATTTTCGTCCTCGAAAATCTTACCGAAAACAGTGTGGATATTGGTTTCTCATAGTTTCTTCAGGTTCCCATGTAGTCTCTTCTACCCCATGCTTTTGCCACAACACTTTCACAAGTGCAACACTTTTATTTCTTAGTTGTTTGACTTCTCGAGCTAAAATCTTAATCGGTTCTTCTTGAAGTCATATCCGTCATGATTCAATTTCGTCGGTGAAATTATATGTGAAGGATCCGAACAATACCGGCGTAACATAGATCGTGAAACACATCATGAATCTTCTCTAATTCGGTGGTAACGCTAGCCGATATGCTACCGGTCCAACTTTTTCAATTATTTCATACGGTCCAATAAAACGCGGACTTAACTTGCCCTTTCGTCCAAATCTAAGGACTTTCTTCCATGGAGACACTTTCAAAATACCTTATCACCAACTTGAAACTCCATTTCTTTTCGTTTCAAATCCGCATAAGATTTCGTCTATCTGAAGCAGCTTTCAAACAATCTCGAATCACTTTCACCTTTTCTTCGGTTTCTTTTATTAAATCAACTCCATAAATCTGATTTTCCTTGAGTTCAGTCCAATACAATGGCATCTGAAATTTACGACCATATAATGCTTCATAAGGTGCCATCTTCAAACTCGTCTGATAACTATTATTATAAGCAAATTCTACCAATAGTAAGTACCTTTCCCAACTATCTTGAAATTCCAATACGCAACATCTGAGCATGTCTTCAAGAATCAATTACTCTCTCGATTGTCCATCGGTTTATGGATGAAAGCGGTCTTTGAAATTTAACTTTGTACCTAATGCCTCTTGCAACTTTTGCCAAAACCGTGAGGTAAACCTCGGATCTCTATCCGAAATGATTGACAAAGGTATCCCATGAAGTCTAACAATCTCTGGATATACAATTCAGCCAACTTATTAAGAGAATAATTATACGTCTGGAATAAAATGAGCCGATTTAGTCGATCATCAACTATTGCCCAAATGGCATTTTTCTTCCACGAGTTAACGGCAACCCCGATATAAAATCCATAGTAATCCTATCCCATTTCCATTCAGGGAACCATAATAGGTGAAGTAATCCGAAGGTACTTGGTGTTCAACTTTCACTTGTTGACAAACTAAGCACTTTGATACAAACTCGAAATATCTCTTTTCATTCCACTCCACCAAGACATTTTCTTTAAGTCATTATACATCTTCGATCTTGCCGGATGAACCGCCAAACAACTATTATGTGCTTCATGCAAAATCTTTTGAATCAACTCATCATTTTTCGTACACAAATCCGATTTTTAAACATCAAACAACCATCGAACCGATTCAAATCGATCCCGTGACGCCTTCACACTATTTTCTTTTGGCTAGCAAATCTTGATCTTTTTTTAGCTTCGAATCTCTTGTAAAAACATCGGTCTTGCTCTTAAATCTGCTAGAATCGAACCGTCATCTGAAATTTTCAACTGGCGTTCATAACTCTCAAAGCAAACAACAACTTTCGCTTAAAGCATCGGCAACCACATTCGCTTTTCGGATGATAATCAATAACAAGCTCGTAATCTTTCAATAACTCTAACCATCTTCGCTGTCTCAAATTCAAGTCTTTTTGTGACATCAAGTATTTAAGACTTTTGTGATCGGTATATACTCGGCACTTTTCACCATACAAATAATGTCGCCAAATCCTCAAAGCAAACACCACTGCAGCCAATTCCAAATCGTGAGTAGGATAATTCCTCTCATGAGGTTTTAACTGCCTCGAAGCATAAGCCACCACTTTTCCTTCTTGCATGAGGACACACCCCAAACCATTTAGAGAAGCATCACTATACACCACAAATTCTTTACCTGATTCGGGTTGTATCAACACTGGTGCTTCAGTTAATAACTTTTTCAATTCTTCGAAACTCTGTTGACATTCTTCCGTCCATTCAAATTTAACATCCTTTCGGAGTAGTCTAGTCATAAGAGCGAGAATTATAGAAAATTCATTTACGAACCGTCGATAATACCCAGCTAGCCCCAAGAAACTCCTAACTTGAGTTACATTTTTCGGTGGTTTCCAATCAACAATGGCTGAAATTTTACTAGGATCAACCCGTATACCATCACCTGAAACAATATGACCCAAAAATCCAACTTCCCGGAGCCAAAATTCACTTTTACTAAACTTAGCATACAGCTGCTTATCTCTCAAAGTTTGCAAAACTATCCTCAAATGCTCAGCATGCTCTGTCTCATCTTTTGAATAAATTAAAATATCATCTATAAACACCACAACAAATCTGTCCAGGTATGGTCGAAATAAGCGATTCATTAAGTCCATAAACACAGCAGGAGCATTTGTCAACCCGAATGACATAACTAAAAATTCATATTGACCATACCTTATTCTAAAAGCAGTTTTAAGCACATCTGACTCTTTCACTCGCAGCTGATAATACCCAGATCTCAAGTCAATCTTTGAAAACCATGTCGCTCCTTTTAGCTGATCAAACAAATCATCAATTCTCGGCAATGGATACTTGTTTTTGATTGTCACCTTGTTTAAATGCCGATAATCAACACATAATCTCATAGAACCATCCTTCTTTTTCACAAATAACACGGGAGCACCCCAAGGTGAAAAACTTGGTCTCACAAAGCCTTTATCACTCAACTCTTGCAAGCTGCGACTTTAATTCTTTCAACTCTGTTGGTGCCATTCTATATGGAGAAATCGAGATCGGAGCTGTTCCCGATATCAAATCTATACCAAATTCTACTTCCCTGACTGGAGGCAAACCCGGCAATTCTTCTGGAAATACGTCCGCAAATTCACACACAACCGGCACTGATTCAACTTTCTTTTCAACTTCTTTTGTATTAATTACATACGCCAAATAAGCTTCATAGCCCTTTCTCAAATATCTCTGAGCCGACATCGAAGAAATCATACTAAATATTGCCTCTGATTTGTCTGGTTCAACCCGCAAGATTTCACCACTTTCACATTTTAATTCTATAACCTTTTCTTTGCAATTTACTATAGCATCATGTAATGTCAACCAATCCATACCCAAAATAACATCAAATTTATCAAACGGCAACAACATCAAGTCGGTCGGAAAGTAATGACCCCGAATCATTAAAGGGCATTTCTTGCATACTTTATCAACTATCATGCATTTGCCTAACGGGTTCGACACTCTAATCATAAATTCTGTGTTCTCAACAGGTATATTCATACTAGACACCAGTTTCATGCATACATATGAATGAGTAGAACCGGGATCAATCAAAACAATAACATTAGTATCATAAAGAGAAAATGTACCGGTAATCACATCGAGTGAGGAAGCATCTTCACGCGCTTTAATAGCATAAGTTCTAGCTGGAGCTCTTCCTTGAGATCTAACTGTTGCATCTCTGCTACATTCTTCTTGCTTGTTTCACTTCCACTTTTCTCGGATACCTTCCCTCGAGTCTGCACCACTAGATTTTACATTCGAAATTTTTCTTTCTCGGCTCTCTCGGCGGTCTCTAATAAAATGATCCGGAGAACCACATCGAAAACATTCATTTGCTCTGCACGGACCAAAATGATTTCTACCACACACGGCACTTTCGGGTTTAACAAATCTCGTATTTCCCACACTAGCCGCAGAGGTAGTCTGAGATTTAGGACCCACATTTCGCTTCTTAAAATTTCCATATGATTGCCCAGCTGAAACTTGGGAACGAGGATTCATATTTCTTGACTTTCCGGTTTGCTATGAGGGTGCATTACTCATTGGTCTTTTCTTCCAATTTCGTGTTTCAGATTCTACCTTTTTCTTTTCCTTCAGTAATTCTTCAGCCTTGCAAGCTCGATCGACAAGTACCACCATTTCTTTTAGTTCAAGGATCCCAACAAATACCTTAATGTCTTCGTTAAGCCCGTCTTCAAATCGTCGGCACATCTTGGCTTCTGTAGGAACATATTCCCCGCATACTTACTTAATTGAACAAACTCTCTTTCATATTCGAGATCGTCATATTACCTTGCTTCACTCAAGAAACTCTTTACATTTCGATCAATAAATCTTTCACTAATATATTTCTTCCAAACTCTTCTTGAAAGAATTCCCGTGTTACCCTCTCTTTCAAGACCACTCAAATCAAAGTCTTCCACCAATTATAAGTGAATCTCTCAACAAAATGTAGCACATTTCAAACATTCTTCAGTGTACAAGATAATTCATCAAATACCCGGAGAGAATTTTCAAGCCAGAACTCTACTTTCTCTGCATCATCATCAATATTTGCTCTAAATCCTTCAGCCCCTTGTTTACGAATTCTGTCAACGGGGGTTCTATGAAATTTTATCATATCCACTCCCTGAGGCAACGGATGCATAGGTTGAGGAATTTAGGGAGGTGGGGGAGGTCGTACATTTGGGTTCGTACGAACGAACTCAGTGTACCATGCACTCATCATTTGGAGAAAGGCTTCCCGATCCCTTTCTCCTCCTCCCTAACCAACAGTAGGAGGTGGGTTTTCAGTCGGCGTTGCCCCTTCAGCCGGAGCTGGCGCATTACTCTCTACTTCATCTACTACAGCTGGATCGGGATCCATTTACTATATAAAAATTCATTTAAAACGGTCAAAAGTCGTCACACTATCACAATTCATACATATGGCATGTATAGCAAAATCCGTACATACAACACGTAGTCAGAGAACCGACTAAACCTACTCTGATACCACTAAATGTAACGTCCCCACGCCTGAAACCGTCACTGGAGTCGAGCTTGAGGGGTTACCGAACATAATTTATCAAATTAAGAACTTCAAATCATTTGTTTCTACATTCACAGCTTTCTAACTACCCGCGTCATAGTTACAAGAAAAATCATATCTCGAGTTACAAAACTCGAAATCAAGATCCGTAAATTTTCCCTAAATCTAGACTCATATATCTATTTACTAATTGTTTTCTAGAATTTTTGGTTGGGCCAATTAGTACATTTTATTAGTTAAATTCTCCCCTATTTTAGGGTTTGACTACTCTGATATCTGTGTATTACGAATCAGATATCTCTCTATACAGAATTTCAATGACTACAACGTTTGTTTTTATTAAAACTAGACTCAATAAGGAATCTGTACATATAAAGAAAAACTTCTAATTATTTTTTTAAAATTTATTATGAATTTTTAAATTCAGAACAGGGGATCCAGAAATCACTCTGGCCCTATTTCACAAAAGTTTAAATATCTCATAAAATATAATTTATATTCCTATTTTGTTCAATCCACATGAAATTAGACTCATTAAGCTTCAATTTCATAACTTACTCATTATTTAGTTCCATTTATACTATTTTTAGTGATTTTTCAAATTCATGTCATTGCTGCAGCAATATTCTGTTTTAAGGCAAGTTTCATCTTTCCATGAATTTTTATGAACTAGATAACCTATTAAACTTCCATAATATCAAACATGATCTAAATTAGCCATCACCATGACTTATCAATATCAAACATTTTCTCAACCAAACATGGCCATATCATAAAATTATTTACACAAAATAAGTATATTGCTATACATGCCATACTTAAGTTTTACAAGCCATTTACCCAGATGAAAGTCCTTTGGATAGTGTGATCGAACCTTCGACCACCTTGATTCCCAAGTCGGCTTGTTCAAAACTACAGTAAATAAAGAGGAGGGAGTAAGCATAAATGCTTAGTAAGTTCATATGTAAATAACAAGTGACATAACAATACAAATATACCAAACAACTTTAGCATGGTATCACCAAAACATATATCACATTTCTAAACATCATTCATCATCTTACCACCTTATCGTTGTTGTATCTATTTTCAACCTGAAGGTTAAGAACATACCTGTCCAAAGTGTCCATGTCACAACACTTACCAAAACGTCGCTTGCACCTTAAGTGTTCTTCCATTTCACAAGAAATTTCACCCGTTGAACACATCGGAATACAACTCGGATACACGGATAATTTGCACATAAGTGCCTCATATGTAATCAAGAAATCATGTAACCCGCCCCTAAGTGAACTCGGACTCAACTCAACGAGCTCAGGCGTTCACATCCATAAGTGAACTCGGACTCAACTCAACGAGTTCGGATGCCTAGTTACATCTCACGAACTCGGACTCAACTCAACGAGTTCGGACATTCGCATCCATAGGTGAACTCGGACTCAACTCAACGAGTTCGGATGCTCAACCATCCTAGTGACATGTCACTTGTATCCTAATCTATTCCTAAGGTTCAAACGGGATTTTCCTCGAACACATATCCTTGCCATCTTTCAGTAAAATACCAAAACCAATACTCGGTAGTACTTTATATTTAACAATTAATACACATAATTTGCATTTTATTCAAAATAACCACAAAACATATATTTCATAATAAAAATCAGCATATCATATAATTAACATCAATAACTTAAAAATAACAATTATGCTACATTATTTACACATGAACTTACCTTGGTACCAAAATATAAAGATTTTGCAATTTAGTCCACAATCTTTTCTTTTCCTCGATCGCGACTTGAATCTCGTTTCTCTTGATCTATAATGCCAAATTAATCTTATTTAATACATACATTCATCAAAACAGCATTTAATATGAACTTTGGAAAAATTACGCTTTGCCCTAAACTTTTGCATAATTACACTTTTGCCCTAGGCTCGGGAATTAAACTTTATTCCTTATTCTTATGTTTTATAACATGCTGATCACTTTTCCCTTCTATGGCAACATCAAATTCTCTCTCTAACATATACTTGTGACTATTAGGTATTTTTGCCGATTAAGCCCTTTTACTCGTTTTCACTCAAAACCGAGTAGCACAAGTTGTCTAACATAATTTAAAACCTCATATTCTATCATAAAACATCAAAATACACAAATTTCACCTATGGGTATTTTTCCAAATATAAACCCTAGGTTGAATTATTGCTAACATAAGCTTAATCGAGCTACAAGGATTCCAAAAGCGTAAAGAACATTAAAAGCGGGCTTGGAAACACTTACTATGGAGCTTGGAAGCTTGAAACAAACCCTAGCTATGGAGAACCCTTGAAATTTCGGCCTAATGAAGAAGATGGACAAAATTGGCTTTTAATTTTGTTTTAATTCATTTTAATAACTAAATGACCAAAATACCCTTACTACTAAACTTTCCAAAAATTCCTTCCATGTCCTAATTTTGTCCATGAACTTAAAATTTGTCAAATTGCTATTTAAGACCTCCTCATTAATATTCCAAAACAATTTCATACTAAAAACTTCTAGAATGCAAGTTTTGCAACTTATTCGATTTAGTCCCTACTTTCAATTTAAGCACTTTAGGCATAGAATTTCATCACGAAATTTTCACACAATCATGCAATCATATCATAATCATCAAAATAATTATAAAATAATTATTTCTATCTCGGATTTATGGTCACGAAACCACTATTCCGATTAAGCCCTAATTTAGGATATTACATCACTGAAGGTTTTACCATGAATATTCATATCATCACATCATATTATGCCATGGGTCTAAGCCACATGGACTTATACACTTTCATGTTGTGATTTCCCAGTCCAGTCTTTATCTTATTAGAGGCTACACCATGATTGTTTTCATACCATATAATGCCATGAGTCTCAACCTCTTAGTCTTACACTTGTTTTCATATTGTGATATGTTAGTATAGTTAACAATATATCTTCCCTACCAGAGGCATCACAGAGGGACATCTATGTAACATTCACTTACCCAGATTCATTTACACATCTGATAGATTTGTACTTTTCCTTATATCAAACTTTACATGCATGCTTACCAATCAACATTCTTTTGAAACAGAACTTTATACATATAATCATAACACATACATCATCTTTACTGTGCCCATACACTTACCAATTATTAGAGATATCAACATCTTTTATATATACTTCTACTTGAACAATTCACATGCAAAATTCAGGATAGAGACTCACATTATATTCACCTACTGTAGCTCGAAGCTCCAAACTTAGACATCCTTCTCAAACCAGACATAATAAGCGGAGATGGAATGATTACTGATCAAAGCAAGAACCTTAGCTTCCAACTTAATAAGAAAGAGATACAATTGGATTTAAGAAAAGAATCAGAGAGTAATATATTGAAGAAGGAAGAACCTTTCTCAGACCTCTTCCCATACATATATATAACCCATTCTCACTTAGTGGAACCTAACAAGTGTCGCAAAATTCAGAATTTAGGCCAGTCAATCTAGTTGGCTCCCAACCAGATCACACTACAAACTCAACTAGCACAGTAATCAAACAAACTAGGCATACTATACACTTGACAGTAACTCATACCATAATTACCTTTTTGCTTACACATTCAATTTTTTAAATAGAGAATGGCCTGAAATAGAATCTTCTCTTTCTCACTTTGTGGTTATTATACGCCAACTTTGATTCACCAAAAGAAGTAAGTGGGCAAATCAAATAGATAATTTCACTATTATACTCCTAAATCACAAACCAGTCAAACTTGAGGTGTGACATAGAATGTCCTCCAAGGACTATCTTATGTGGAATGTCTACTAAGAACTAATTGCTCTATAAAGTCTTCCAAGGACTACCGAATGAAGAGGATTTTCGTTAGGACTATCTAGTGTTGGGAAGTTCCCTAAGGACTATCTTATAAATGGGAAGTCCGCCTTATACGATCTAATGAGAGGATAGACCGTTGGGGACTATCTATTGCTGGGAAGTCCATTAAGACTATTTGATCAAGAGAATATCTATTCAGAGTATCTTGAAGAGGGAAGGTCCAGTGGGACTATTTTACAAGTACAATTTCGTGAGAAAATAGTAGTGCTTAAATATTTACTGAATCTTATATTCGAAGGCCACATACGAGGATGATTGTAAATGAGTTTACCTCGAAAAATGGTATATGCACAAATCAAGTTATAAGGAAGTGGATGTCCGGATATTACAGTAATTAAATTTTGGATTTGACGTGGAATGACGAGATTAGGGTAAAAATCTACCATTTTGACAAAACAATTGCAACCGCTAAGGATAGTCGAAGATCTGTGCATCTGTTTGCAAGGCTACCTTTTGATGAGTCAAACCAACAAGGTAGAATAAAAGACTGAGTTAAAGATTGACAAAACAAGTCTCAAAAATGGGGGATGTAAAAAAGAGTACGATTATGTCCAAATCCACCCCGATTAGTTTGCCAGCAGTTCATTCAAGAAGAACATATAGGTGTCGACCACACCATCCAAATTGCAAGAGCTTACATAAAACTCAAGGGGTTATTTACGTGCATTAATTATTATTACTGGAAATATAAAAATGTTGATATTTAATAATTGATGTATGGAATCTCACTAAGTTCATTTGAACTTATGAGTGTTTTGTCTTGAGTGCAGGATGTATAGAAAGGACCAAGCCAGACCTCATGGAATCCACATGGACTTTTGTGATTATAGTATCATGCATATAGTGGATGGGTATGGTTATAAAGAACATTAATCTACTTTAGTTAGTTAATCTTATAATAAGAGATTCCATATGATGCTCATTCATGGAAATGTTTTGGTTATTTAATTAATTGGGTTAAAGTTGTATTAGAACGTAGTATTAAGCCTTGGCGTAGAATTAAATAAATTAGAAATATGTTTTTAATTAATATAGTTTAATTGTGACATTTGGTACCTGGACCCAGCGGTCAGGTCATGAATAAGGTATTACAATGATAGTATGCAGTAGAACCAAACACATTTAAAGAACCATAATTTGTAGCAGGCTTCCCACTTCATTTGTCTAATGGTGTTTTTCCTTCAATTGTAGTAGATGGTAGGTGATTAATGAGATGACATGCATATGTTATAGCTTAGCCCAAAACTTTCTACTCAATCCAACATTGGATAGCATACATCGAACTTTCTCCAACAATGTTTGATTCAATCATTTTGTCACCCCATTCTGTTGTGGTGACAAAATGGTTACATCTATATTCTCCACTATTGTTTGTGCGAACCTGCTTGATCCTTTTGCTCATTTGAGTTTTCATAATCTTTTTCCACTTAAGGAAAGACCTAAACACTGCAACTTTTGTCTTCATTGTATATACCCACACTCTTCGAGAATAATCATCATGAAAAGTTACATAATAATCTTTTCCTCCTAAAAAGCTTGTTTTAAATGGTCCCAGACATCTAAGTGAACATAATCCTAGATGTTTTTAGTATCATTGATCGCAATCCTAAACTTCACCCTTGTCTACTTAAATGTTTCTAACTTCCAATTTTCAGTTATGTCACAGCAATTGTCCCATTAATTGTACTACCTAGATAGTGGTACAGTTATTTTTTTTGTGAACCCTCTTTATTACTACGCGTGCACTAGAAATATTTTTTATCACACCATCTTTAGCTCGCACTTCAAAACCTTTGAATAATCTTCGACTCTAATTCCACTTGTGCCAATAAAGTGGAAAAAAGAGAGTAAATTATTGTACTAGAAAATCACATTAGGTTTAATTCCCAAAAAAGATTGGAGGGGTCACAAACGGCCCCACTTAAAACCCAACCTCCTAGATAGAATCTCCTTACAATGTAATTTAATAGCACAATATATGATTACAATTACACCATACAAAATATTAAAAGATAAATAAAAATAATAAAGAACACTAGAAATTTAACGAGGTTCAACAAATTACGCCTACATTCTCGGACACTACCAAATATATTTCTCTGCAAAAGATACAAGTGAAATATTACAAATAAGGAGAAGGAAAGATTGCCTTATGAAGAATATGAAAAGTTTTGGGATGACTCAAAAACGGAGAAACAACCATTATTTATAGTAATACAAAACCTTCAGAACTTCGTATTTTTTAGACGTGGGATTGTGCTATTTCAACAAGCTAAAATACAATTTAATTATTTTTATTACCTTATTTCCTTATAAAATTTTAAAGGATCAAATCAAAATTTTATCATTTTAAAAGGGTCAAAGTATAATTTTACTATATATTAACTTAAAATTTTATAAATTTTAAAAATTCAAAAGTAGAATCCTTTTTAACTCCATGTTCTCTTGGATGGCAAAGATAACTAGTTGAATTTGGAGATAAGGTTTGACTAAAAATTGATATAGAACCAACCTACTAAGATTGTCGTGTTTGACAAGCTGCTTATTCCTTCTCAAGTTTTGGTTGAATGGAACACTTGTTTACCTTCTCTTCTCTTTTTATTTAGCCAAAATGTTGCCAATGGTTGCATTCTCTTCTTTTTTGCCACATCAATCAATCGTATGATAGCATGCAAATGCAAAAGTTCAATGTATGATCCTAGTAGACATTTATTAGCCTCTTATAAAATTACCTACTCATAAAGAATTCATTAGGCTCCTACTAAGTCAAAATACAACTATTAGATTTGTAAAATAAATTTAAAATAAAACTGAATATACCAGGATCCATCATGTCAAATCATCAAGAATAAATCAAGAATAAAACTAAAAGTGGAAGCATACATGAATCCATGAATTACTTGAAGTTTTTTCCGATCTTAGAGGTTTGATCTTCCAAATTAGCACACAAGAAATTCAGAGGATATTTGCTCTCTCTTTTCTGAGGATGAGATATTAGAAAAGATATCTTGTGTATAATTTGGGGATCACAACCCTAATATTTATAACCTTGACATATTGGTTCTAATTCCTAATTATCCCATCATTAATTAGAATTTGATTAGAACTCAATTACTAAAGTATCTACACATATTTGACCCATACTTTATTTAATAATTAAAGCCCAACAAAATTCTAACCAAATTAGATCACTTTTAATTTGGGCTAACCTATCATGATAGTTAATAATAACATGTAATTACCTTTATTATATATGTGATGTCCATATTTTCCAACGATCTCCCACTTAGAACACACATATATATACTAATTCCTTTATAATTACATGTCATTATACAACCTTATGAGCTCAAAATTTTACTATCATATCCAAAAGATATTCCAAACAATCTCATCCATTAATTATGCTAACATAGAACCAAGGCGACTTTCGTTACATATATCATAACTAAATCCATCCCTGATCACGTATATTAACACAAATAAATGACATATATCAAGTACAGATGTGTAGCATGGAAATTACACGCAATATAATTTAAACATGTCTATTTCCAACTGGTCCTCTTTAAACCTCAGTGAGGTCAGTATCAAAATAATAAATAGAGTGAATAAACTGAATACTCCATTTTTTATCAAAAAATAACCAAATACATGAATGTCTGAAAACAAACATAAAATAAATAAAAAATAAACTCTCACTAAATCATGATATTATCAAACAATATAACACCCATGTGAGCAGTATGCTCATGAAAGACCTTGGGTGGTGAACTTTTTGTGAGCAGATCTACTATCATGGAGTTTTACCCAATGTTCTCTATGGATATTTGACCATTTTTCACTCTTTCTTTTTCAACTAGGAACTTTATGTCAATATGCTTTGACTTGGATGAACTCCTGTTGTTATTGGAATACAATACTGCTGAATTATTGTCACAAAATAATTTGAATGGTATTTCTACATTCTCCATAATGAGCAGCCCTGTGACAAAGTTTTGCAACCTTGTTCCATGATTCGATGCCTCATAGCATGATACAAAATCTGTTGCCATAGTGCATGAAGCTACAAGTGTCTGTTTGATACTTTTCCAAGATATAGCTCCTCCAGCTAACATGTAAATATAGCCTTATGTAGATTTCCTACAATCTTGGCACCCAGCGAAATTAGAATCAGAATACCCTACGACATCCAAAAGATCTGATCTCTTATAAGTAAGCATGTAATCATTTATTCTTTAAATATATCTCATAACCCTTTTGGTTGCTATCCAATGGTCTATACCAGGGTTGCTTAAATATCTGCCTAACATCCCAATAATGTACGCAATGTCTGGACGCATACATACTTGAGCATACATTAAACTCCCAACAGCTGATGCATAGGAAATCTTTTGTATTTCCTGAATTTCAAGGTTACTTTTAGTGCATTGAGTAAGACTAAATTTGTCCCCTTTAGCGACAGGGTTGTCACCTGGTCTATAACTTTGCATGTCAAACCTTTTGAATACTTTATCGATATAGCTCTTTTGTGATAATCCAAGAATACCTCGAGATCGATGTCAATGTATCTGAATTCCTAAAACAAAATAGGCGTCCCTAAGATCTTTTATCTCAAAATGCTTAGATAAAAACCTCTTGGTTTCATGCAATAAACCTATATCATTAGTCGCAAGCAAAATTTCATCAACATATAGAACTAGAAATATGTATTTACTCCCATTGAATTTGTGATACACACAATCATCAACAATATTCATCTTAAAATCGAACAAAACAATTATTTCATGAAACTTGTGGTACCATTGACGGGAAGCTTGTTTGAGTCCATAGATGAATTTTTTCAATTTGCAAATAATATTCTTTGAGTCTTCCGACTCAAAACTTTCTGGTTGCACCATATAAATTGTTTCTACAATGTCGCCATTAAGAAATGCAGTCTTAACATCCATCTTATGTAACTCAAGATCAAAATGAGCAACACGTGCAATGATTATCCTGAAGGAATCTTTCGATGAAACTGGAGAGAAAATCTCTATAAAATCAGTACATTCTTTCTGAGTATATTCTTTAGCTACAATACGCACATTTTACCTTTCCACATTACCATTTGCATCCTTCTTACTTTTAAATATCCATTTACAACCAATTGGTTTTGCACCTTTAGGTAATGGGACAAGTTCCCAAACTTTATTGTCTTGCATAGATTTATACTCATCTTTCATGGCATCAATCCACTCTTGAGAATTAGAACCTTTTATGGCCTGATGAAAGATGATTGGATCATCTTCCATCATTCCGTTATCATCCTTATGTTCTTGGAGAATACAACAAAATCATCTGGAATAGCATTTCTCCTTTCTCTTGTAGACCTCCTTAATGACACTTGTTTTTGAGGTTGTTGAGTTTGTTATTCTAGAACAATTACCTCATTTTGAATGGAGAGATGTTCATCATTGTCTTGTAGAGGTTCTGGATTCACTTTTTGATCAATGATAGGGATAAGAACTTGAACATCATCAAAAGTGATAGTAGAAACTGAGTTAGAATCCAATTCCTCCTCAAAAATAATGTCTCTAACCTTATTTCTCCCCCCAAACTCAATATCCTTAAAAAACGTTACATTCTCATCTCAAAAATATTCTTTATTATGGGATCATAAAATTTATAGCCCCTAGATCGCTTAGAATAACCAATAAAGTAGCTGCTTACTATTTTGGAGTCCAATTTCTTTTCATGTGGCCTATAAGGCCTTACCTCAGCTAGACATCCCCAAATGTGAAAGTGCTTTAGACTAGGCTTTTGACCTGTCCAAAGCTCATAAGGTGTTTTGGCAACAGCTTTCTTGGGTACTCTATTCAAAATGTAACCTGTGTGTTTAATGCTTCTCCCCAGAGGGGCTAAGGTAAGGTAGAATGAGCAATCTGCTCCTTACTATATCTTTAAGAGTTTTATTTCGTCTTTCAGCTACACCATTCATACTAGGTGATCCTAGCATGGTGTACTATGGGACAATACTGCATTCCCCTAGGAATTTTGCAAATGTCCTGGATATTGTTCACCTAAGCCATCATATCTACCGTAGTACTCACAACCACAATCAGATCTGACATTTTTAATCCTTTTGTTTAGTTGATTCTCAACTTCAGCTTTATAAGACTTGAACACGTCCAAACACTGAGATTTCTCATGAATGAGATATAGGTACCCTTAACGTGAGTAATCGTCTATGAATGTTATGAAATATTGTTGACCATTCTAGGATGCCGTAGAGAATGGCTCAAAATATCTATATGAATTAATTCTAATAGGTCTAAAGATCTGTTGTCACCCAATCTCTTGGTTTTGGTCTATTTTCCCTTAATGCAATCGACACAGACATCAAAGTCTATGAAGTCAAGGGACTTTAAAATACCATCCGACACAAGGCATTCAACTCTACCTTTTGAGATATGACCTAAGCACTTATGCCATAATGATGTTGAATTTTCCTTATTTAATTTGCGTTTAATACCACGTGATTCCACATGCAAGGTTTCATTATAGGATGCAACTGTTTCTAGCAAATAAAGGTTGTCATAAGTATTTAAATAACTAGTTCCAATAACATTTGAATTTAAAGACAAACTTAATTTATTGTTTCCGAATGAACAATAATATCCAAATTTGTCCAATGAAGAAACAGAAACTAAATTCCGTCTAAATGATGGTACAATAAAAGTGTCTTTTAAATACAAATAAAAACAAGCTCCTAATAACAACATAAAGTGCCTAATCGCTTCCACTCCTACCAATTTTCTATCGCCCACAAAGATGTGTCTTTCACCATCACTTGGCTTTCGATAGCTCAGGTAACCATGTATAGAAACACTTATGTGAGTAGTAGCACCAGAATCTATCCACCAAGTGTTTCTAGGTACTGAAGCAAAATTAATCTCAGAATAGAAAAAATTAAGAGTTATACCTTTCTTTGCACGCCAAGCATGATACTTGGTACAATATTTCTTTACGTGCCCAGACTTGTTACAAAAGAAAGAACTCTCTGTAGCTTGTTGTTGTTTCTTTTGAGCTGAACCCTTAGTAACTTCATTCTAATAATTTCTTTTCTTGCCCTTGTCTTTAAGGGCATTGGCCAAATGAGCACTTCTAGACTTATCACACTTCAACCTTTCTTCGTTTTGCACACAATGAGAAATGAGCTTATTTAGGGTCCATTTCTCATTTTGACAGTTATAACCAATTTTAAATTGATTAAACTGTGCAATAAGCAATACCAAAACCATAAGAACAAGCAATTCCATAGAAAGCTTGATCTTAAGTGCCTTAAGTCTTAAAGCAGTATGGAACATCTCTATAATGTACTCCCTTATGTTTCCTTGACCCTTATACTTCATAGACATCAAAGAAGTTAGAAGTGATGTCATTTCAACCTTATGTTTTTAGCAAAATGTTTCTCAATTTCATCATGGAAACACTTGGCCTGAGAAATCTCTTCATATTCTATGCCCTTAAAGGCTTTTGGAATGCTGTATTTCATGATCATTAGACTCATACGATTTGAAGGATCCCACCTCTCAAAATCCCTCTTAACATCGGAGGTGCTTTCTGCAATGAGAGGTGCAGGTTCTTCTTCCCTTAATGCAAGGTCTATGTCCATACAGCCAAGCATTATAAGTAAGTGCCTTTTCCATTCCTTAAAATTAGTCCCATTAAGCATGGGTATAGAATTTGTATAAGCAGATATTGTGGCAGCAGAAGATGAATTAGATGAATATAGAACAAATAAAAAACAAGCTCACATCAATATTCATAAGTAAACAATAAATTCAAGACAACGGCTAATCCCATCTCAAGATACCAAGCACAACATTAATATCAAGTCTTTGGACAGTAATATTAACAATAAGTGATACTCTTGTTGTAGCAATCAAACATTAACAATAAATAATGTCAAACAATTAATTAATCTTTGGACTAACTTATTGCTCACATTAAATACCTTATAATTGTCACATATTTATCACCACAGATGTCATTGAAATTCTGCTAAATATTAACTTACCTTTGGGTCAATTAATAAACGCATGAATCAAAAAAACATATAATCATCTTAATATTTCAAATAAACTAATCTACACAAAAGAGGTCACTTTGGTGGCATTTTGTTTCAACTAATCTATTTAAAATATTAGACATCCTTAATTAAAAGTCAAAATCAATTTATTTGTTTCAAAATATTTACCTTAATTGCATCTTTCAATCAAATTAAAAGATAATCATATATATTTATATAATTTTCCAAAACAACATGCATTAAGCCAATCAAAGCATGCATATATTATATATGAAACATCAATTTCTACTATGACATTATTTTCCATTTTTTATTAACTAAATTAAATATCTTATATGATTAAAAAATTTGAATTTCATATGCGAAACAGTAGGAATCAAAATTGAAACAGAGCATGCAAAGTATACATTCTTTATTTAAAAGCAAGATTGGATAGAAATTCAATGGCAAGATTTGCAATTACACAAATATTTTAAACTCCGTAATTTAATCCATCAGTTTGAAAATCACCCCAAACTAAAAAATTAAAACAAAACCCTAAAATTTTAATACAAACCTTCAAAATATAAAACCCATGAAATTTCATGAATCAATCATTCAAAGAAAGAACTTTAATTAATTCTCAATGATTCAATATGACGAGGCTCGGATACCACTTGTTAGATTTCAAAAATAAATCTAAAATAAAACTGAATAAATCAGGATCTATCATGTCAAATCATCAAGAATAAATCAAGAATAAACTAAATGTGGAAGTGTACCTGAATCCATGAATTCCTTGAAGTTTTTCCCGATCTTGGAGGTTTGATCTTCCAAATTAGCACATAAGAAATTCAGAGAATATTTGCTCTCTGTTTCCTAAGGATGGGATATTAGAAAAGATATCTTGTGTATAATTTGGGGACCATAACCCTAATATTTATAACCTTGACATATTAGTTTTAATTCCTAATTAGCCCATTATTAATTAGAATTTGATTAGAACTCAATTACTAAAGTATCTACACATATTTGACCCATACTTTATTTAATAATTAAAACCCAATAAAATTCTAACCAAATTAGATCACTTTTAATTTGAGCTAACCTATCATGATAGTAAATAATAACATGTAATTACCTTTATTATATATGTGATGTCCATATTTTCTAATAAAACTACCATTCATTATTATTTTTAATATAATAAAATACTCACATTTTAATTAGGATTAGAATATGTCTATCCTTAATTACATAAATTAATATTAAAATATCATATTAGAAATATTCAACCAATTTTTCTAAAGTAACATATACTTTAATTTGTAAAACATATTAGAAATAGTTATCAACTAATTTTTTTATGCAGTGATTTTCATCTGTTTCATTCTTATTCTTTAATTCTGTTGTGAATCTATCGTTCTATCGTGTCTTTAGTTTTGTCGGATTCTCTGATCAGTTGCTAAGTATGTTTGACATACCTTTAACTTCTTGTTGGGATTTTAGCAATGGCAATCTATAGTGATTGAGTAGTGGCAATTTGTGTTGAGGAGCAGATTGTGGAGCAAAGAATCGCACTCCAACGGTTTAGCGTGCGTAAGGAGTTGTCTGTCGATGGTGGTAAGTCGATTCTATGTTGATTTTTATGTCAAATTCAATAATCAGTCTGCTAAATTGTTGATGGGTACTCTATTTTTAGGTTGGAAGGTTCAGAATTGTTTTTGTATCGAAACGATACCAGGTGTGTACCCGAAATGCAAAAAAAAAAATGAGTTTCGGCAAAAGCCAAAAAATTGTTCTGTTGACACCACACGGGCGTATGGTTACCCGTGTGGTTGGCTGTGTGTAAGACATGGCCATGTGGTCGAGAAGGCATGGCTGTGCGCAAGACATGGCCTTGTGGTGGCTAGAGTGTGGCCGTGTAAGCCATACAAGCTAGGCCAAGTTGGGCGTGTAGGCCCACACAGGCATGCCGCAATGGCATGTGGATTCTGGGCCAAGCCATGTGGACCACACGGGCAAGGCTAATCTGGGTGTATGAGCCGACACGGGCATATGGGCCCATATTTTTAAATTTTTTTCTAGGGTTACACGGGTCGTTCCGATCGACTATGGGCCTACCGTAAGGTCGGTAAGTGCTAACCAAACCTTAAAATTATAGATTTGATAGTCTGATATTCTGTTCTGAGTATGATAATGCTATGCATGTCTAATTATTCCATAATCTGTATATAAGCATGTTCAGCATTCTAATCTATTATTTCTATATCTGTTTTCTGTATCTGTTTTGGGGTGAGATTTGTATATGTGGAGAAAGTGTTTTGTATGGCGATCATCCCCTATATTCTGGTACCTTGACTACACATTATCTAATATGTGTCATGATGGCACGATATTGTGTGTAGGGTTGGATGGGTGTTTTTAACCCCATATGATGTGATGGGATGGTCGGAGTTGGTATGTAGAGGATGGGGATAGGATTCTAATTATCTGATCTATATATCTGACTTTGTTATTTGTATCTGAAATGGGCATGAGCCCAAATCTGTATATGATTTTATGTGAGTTTTCTGCATGTTTGCATGTCTATTTTTACTGGGTTACACATTGAGTTTACGTAAACTCACCTCTATTTGTCTATTCTGTCCAGGTAATCCACAGACTTAGACGGATCAGTGTGGCGGAGTCTTATGGTGACCACTAGTTTACGAACTGAATTTAATTAAAAGTTTTATTTACTTAAAGGATATTTCTAGGAGTTTTGTATTAATTGGACTCTCCGAACTATTGATTAAATTTTTGGGATTTGGATTTTTGTTTAATATTTTGTTTGGACAATTCGCTAAAAACAAGGTTTTTACTAAAACAAAGGTTTTCTAAAAATACGAACTGCCTTCTTGATATACAACGGTTGTGAGACCTGAAATTTTGCCCGGGCTACCTAATTCCAGCCCAAATACCCAATTACAACCCATACACATACAAAACAAAAGCAAAAACAAATAATGAATCCAAAAATATAAGGACCAGCCCAATTACATAAAACAACCCAAATAACTTTGACCCAAATTCTAAAGCCCAAAACTCTACAATAGCCCAAATCAAAAAAGAACCCTAGGCTACTCCATGCGCCGCACGAACGCAGCCACCGGCAGTCACCACGCTCTCCACCTCGCACGTTTGTCCCAGCTTGTGTGTAGCACGCCCCACGCCCGTTCCTCCTCCACGTCTGCATGACCTGCGACGTGAGCAAAGAAATAGCAAGTAACCGTTGTAAAAATGGCTATAAAAGGCCACGAATATTCTTTGTTTTGGGACGGTTTTTTTTACCTTTTTTTTAGAGAAATAGAATACGAAAAAATACAAGATTCACAGAAAAACCAATAGAGATCAGACAAATAATTCACTTCGAAGGTGATTATTCATCATTATTTTATTTTGTTTTTCTTTTCTTTTTTTATTTTCATTTGAATCCAGTATATATACTAAGGTATAATAAAAGGGAGAGGTTGGATGTACCATTCGGTGGCCGTCTACAATAGCGTATGAGGCAGTGGTGGGGGGCCTGGCTGTGAACCATTCGGCTGGAGGTTGAGAGAGCATTTCAAAAATTTTGGGGTTTCTTTTTTTAAAAAAAAGCAAAAGGGTAAAATATTTTTAAGGAAAAAGGGGTTTAAAAAAGGCTTTGGGTTTTCTAAAGGCTTCTTTAATGTTTTTTTTAAATTAAATAAAGGTTTTCTTTAATTTTAACAGCATTTGAGGGAGGGAAAGTGATAGCCTGCGCATTGACAAGCTGGATCCGCGCATGTTCCCTTTAAATGGGTAATTTGTGCGGCCAGTCCTTATTTCTGTGCCATCTTTAATCTGTCCCTATTATGTTTCTTTCATTTTTTTCCAGAGGTTTGCACGCTGTTTCAATTTGGTCTTCGCCTGGGCAGTGCTTTTTGTGGTTCGAAACATTTGCATTTTTAATCCTTGTTCTTTTGTGCGCATCTTATTTCGGTCCTTAATTCTATTTTAATAATTTAGTTTGTTCATAAATTATTCATCTGATTTTACTTTCATTTCAATTGAGTTTTTTTTTAGTTTTTTTTAATTCTTTATGAGTTATTCATCGTTTTTTTAACATATTATTTTAATTTATTTATTTGATTTCACACTATTTTCACCTTTTCCCTTTGATATATTTTCATTTTATTTTAGTATAATTTATTTATCTTAAAATTTTCCTTTTGAATAATCGTTATTTCAAATATTATATTTTCTTTTTTTATATATTATTTATACTAAAGTATTTATTCTTTGTATATTATTTATTTTAGATGGATCTATATATTGCTTTGTATATTATTTACTTTAACTTTCTTCTAAATAATACTCATTATAAAATTAATTTATATATTATTATTTTACATATTATTAATTTTTGTTCTTATTTTTATTGCCTATTTTAAACTTTTACATACAAGTCTCTTTTTACAAATAATTTATTCTTAAATTGTTCTTATATTATCAATTTCAACCCATTTTCTTATTCATTGTTTGATTTAGCTTTGTTCATTATTATTTAGGAAATTTGGTATATTATTTTATTGTATTTTATTTTACCTTATATATGTTATATTCTTTAATCATTTTTATTCACTAATTTTAAACTAAATGTTAGTTTTAAAATAAGGTGGTTCTTAAATTGTTACTATTGAGTATTTTGATTCGTATATTTGTACTATTTTCATTGTCATGCATTTGTATAATGTTGAACTTGTATATTTTTGTTTCATGCTCCATACTATGCTCGTATGATTATTATTATATCAAATTTTAAATTCCAAATCTTCGCCCAATGTCAGTTGCTTTTTGCCCTTAAGTAAACCAAACGAATATATTTTGAGCTGGCTTTACAAAATAATGGCGATGTTTGATGTTTGGAAATTCGAGAAATTGTGCCCTAACGTGCTGGGTTTTGATTTTCCATTTGTCCAAATAATCAAATGTCCCTTTAAAATTTTGTCTGTGTTTTCTAAACTTTGAAACAATGCAATAGTCTATGTTTGGAAATTCGAGAAATTGTGCCCTAACATGTTGGATTTCGGTTTTTTGTTGGACCAAATAATTGAGTATCCTTTTGTAATTTTCAAACACATGAGCTTTTGGAAATTAATACTCGGTCATGGTTTCGAGGGCTTAAAAGGTCATGTCCTAACGTGCTAGATGTGATATTTTATTCCTTCATAACAAGGGGATTCTTAACGTCCAATTCGAGTTATTCAAATGTTTTAAAAGAAATCGTATTTCAAAACCATTTCAAATTTTTGACATTAAGACATTAATTAATCAATTAGATACCAATTTTGGGAGTTACGAGAGTGCTAACCCTTCCTCGTGCGTAACTGGCTCCCAAACCCTTTTTCTCAAATTTCGTAGACCCAAAATCATTGTTTTAATAAATCAAATTATTTTATTAATCGATATCAAGGTGATCCAATCGCACCTCGAACGAAGATCAGTGGCGACTCTATTTTTTCGTTTTAAAATCAATCCCCGTTTTTTAAAAAAATTAAAAATGGTTTCGACAGCTTGGCGACTCCACTGGGGACCAATAAGAGAGTCAAGCCGTAAAATTGATTGGTTTCTGTCCTTTTGTTGAAATTATTTTCTGTCCTTTTGTTGAAAATTTAAGATTTGTTTTTTAACATACGATTCTTTTATTGCATTTCATGGGTTTTATGGTTTTTGTCATTTTATTCGTGTTTTGCATTCTGAGTTTTTTATATCCCCTTGCATCATCTTGCATAACCGTTGTGGTCGCACCTTTTAAGTGGGAGTGAGAAACTATGCCTTCGTGAGGTTTTCACCTCCGCATGGGCTGGTGGACTGCTTCCGAGATACATCTGTACCTATGTCTTCGTGAGGTTTTCACCTTCGCATGGCCATAGGGAAATGTATTCCCCTGAACTAAACTCGATCCACATGAGCCTATAATGGGTGAGGGTTGAGGAATCTGCTGGTCCAAGTACCCTTTTCTTAGAACCGAACCACATATAGTGAACTCTAAAAGCCCGCCCTAGATAGAGCTATGTTGAACCCTAGCGATTACCCAGATAGGTGTTTGATTATTTTCTATTTGCTTTGATTTTTATTTTTCGATACTAACTTGTTGTGTTTTTTTGTGGTTATGTCTGCATGTCATTTCATATTAATGAGGTGTCGATTTCTTTTCGGTTACTAAATTAGAAAGCTTGTTATGGAGAGTGACTTCCTTGATAAAGTGGAGGATAATGCAACTGTCTGTATATGGTCAGAGAAGATGCAACTTGAGAAAGGGGATTGATACGTGATATTCGCGACAGGTTTTAAAAATTTATAATTAATCATTCTTGAAACTAACTATTATCACGATGAAGGCAAGTGTACCTATCGAACAGTAGTATAGCTTTAGCAAGACCGGATTGTCGAACCCAAAGGAACCAAGAGTACTAGTAATTACTTTCTTTTTATTATCTAGCCTAAAAATTAAGAGGTTTGGTTATCTAAACTAATTACTAAACTAAGAATGCACAGAAAGAAAATTTGGGAAAATACTTTTTAGAAAATTCGATTGATTAAGACAATACCTAAGGAAAAATCCACCTGGACTTCACTTGTTATTTGACTCTGAATCAGACGATTTATTCATTTTACTTGATCCGTAGAAATCCCTATGTTATATTATTATCTCTCTCAAGACTAATGACGTCTAACCCTAGGTTAATTAATTGAAATATCTTTCTAATTAACACCTAGTGTTGCATTAAATCAATCTATGGATCCCCTTATTAGGTTTCACCCTAATCCGACAAAATCTTATCACCCTATCTCTAGGCGTGCAATCAACTCCACTTAATTATGAAAAATTTACTCTTAGACAGGGTCTATTCCTCCTCTGAATAAGAGCATTAACTTGAATCAATATCCTGGAATATTAAAACAAGAATTAAGAACAAGTCAAATATTTATCATACAATCCAGATAATAATAACAAGATCCGTCTCAGGTTTCATTCCCCTTAGGTATTTAGGGGGTTTAGTTCATACTTATGAAAGAAAACATCTCAAAAGCATAAAGATAACGAAACATAAGAAAACCCAAAACTCCTGAAGCAACTTGAAGGGAGATCTTCAATCTTGATGATGAAACCGGCTTCTGAGATGGATCAATCGGCTTTTCTTGAGTAATTCCTTGCTTCCTACTCCGCGTCCCCCTCCTAAGTGCCTCCTTAGGTGTTTAAATAGGCTTTAGAATGCCTAAGAGCCCTCAAAATTGGCCTTTTCCGAATAGGTTATACTTGGGCTCTGCAGGGACACGCCCGTGTGCGATTACTCCAGCCCGTGGTCAAGGCTATTGAATAGGCACGAGCGTGTAGTCTACCCGTGTAAGTCGTGCTTCGATCCTGCCAAAGGGACACAGCCGTATGACACGCCCGTGTGAGGAAGTCCAAGCTATGTTGATTTCCCATCTGAGTCCATTTTCTTCGTTTTCGGCCCGTTTCTCACTCTTTTTACTCTCCTATACTCCCCTAAGTATAAAACATGAAATTAAAGAATTAAGAGCATCGAATACACCAAATCTAAGGAGAAACCATCCATAAATGTGCTAAGCATGGGATAAAAACATGTATAAATTACAATTTATCAAATACCCCCACACTTAAGCGTTTGCTTGTCCTCAAGCAAAATCCTCAACTCACAATCAAAAAAATTCTTCTCAATTTATAATCCCTATCAATAATATCTCAAAATAATCCATAAGTATTCATACATTGAAAATTCAACTAAAAGTACATCAAAGTTTCAAACATTCCAAGTTGATTATTTTATCACGAAAACATAGGTGTCTCCCTTTATCTAAGTGATTATCTTTGATCAAAATATCACAAAGTTTAACATCCTCACTAAAGATTCACTCAAATCACTCAAGATGTTTAAGGATATCAATTAAAGCACTCATTAGTCAATATGAAAAGCTATTGCCATAGGCTTGCTTGAAAATCAAATCTCCACCACTATAAATTGAGCTGATACATCAATCAAAAAGGTCTTTTAGAAGGTTGTAATGTGGCTTTGGTTAGGGTGTGTGGTCACAAGCTGAAAGAAAAGGTTAGAATCGAGATTGAATTGAAAAATTATCTAGCTAGAAAAATAACCAGTCATTAGTTGAATACAAGTGAGCTTCTTCTCAGAATATGGAATTAACACTCAAGCTCAAAAATGACAAATTACTACTAATATGTGTTGAAGTTTTTTTTTAAGAACAAGTAAAATACATAGAAGAACAAGACATAGCTAAGCAATTAGTTCAAATCAAATCTCGACAAAAATAAGGATCAAATTAGGGGATTTCAACAATAATGGGTTATTAGTTAATATTGAGGGTAAATCAATTAATGGCTTGTTAGGCTCAAAAGGGTTCACTAAGGGTTAATTATGAAGGTAGGCTTTTATGGAGTGAGTGGGTTAAACCTAAGTGCCTTTATCATATTGACATATCAACTCAAATGGTGTGGTCTTGACATGCATAATCAAGCAAGTTCTAGAATAACAAATCAAAACTGGCGCACGCATAATGAAAGTGAGCATGAAAGAAATAAAATATTCTCTAAACGCTCAAGATCTCACAAAAATTATGGCTTTTTTATGTTTAAACTTGTGAATTTCAACTCACGATAATACTTAAACTTAGGGAAACAGCCTAAAAGTTTATAATTCTTCAAAAATCAACTTATAATGCTTGATTCCCTAATGTCTTAAAGTTTAAACAATCAATGCATAAATGCCTATGTTTTAATTCAAGACATATCAATAAAAATCATAAATTAATTAAAATTCATTCTAATAGTGATATGAGTGATTCACATGAGAACAAGGTAAAATTCAGGGATTTCTAATGATGATATGAAAGACCCCTTGCACTTAAGATGTACATTGCCCTCAATGTACAAAGATAAATATATTGAAAAATATAGATAAATAATCATAAGATAGGAAGAGAAGTGAAACTTCCTGAATGATGAATGAACTCCTTGATTTGGAGTTATAGAGAATAATCGGCCAAGACAATGATGAGAGTGAAGGAGGATACTCTGGTGGTGGTAGAGGTTCATTAGTCGATAAGTCCTGCACCAAAAGAATATTATATCTAGTGGTAGCTATGGTCGTGGTCGAGTAGGACATGGCAGTTGTGGAGAACCTTTGCTAGTGGAGTTTTTAGTTCCTATGCGATGATGAGCTTTAGAGCTCTTTATAACTGTGATAGAATCGAAACTTTTTAGGAAATAAAGGAAGCATAATTACTCGTAATGAAATAGCCGAAACTATAAATTATTCAATAAAAATTATAGAAACTAAAATTAAAATAATAATAAAGGAAAATGAAATAAAAAGTACTTAAATAAGATAAATAAAGCTAAAAGTGAAAATAAAAATAATAAATAAAAAATTTTTCAATATCGTCATCGCCGGATGGTTCGTGAGGTGGTGGTGGCGATGAAATGTGAAAGTGCTGAAAATCTAATGTAGAGTCGCATCAACGTGATCAAAGCACTGAAAACATTACTGCTCAAATCGTGTAAGGCGCTCAGAGATGTCAGAGTATGAATCCGCCGCATGAACTGGACGATGGATGGGTGGTGGCCAAGACAGCGAGTCCTCATGATGTGGAGGGACATCATCAGTAATGTCCTCTGGGTCCTCCTTCTCGGTGGACTGGACGGGGCGGTACTAAAGAGGGTAGGTGCCACGTCCTTTCTTGATCATCCTCATGTTTAGCGTGCTTGAGATGCCCTGTGGGAACATATGGCCAATGAGAGTGAGGAAAGATGATTGTGCTGCTGTGTTGAGGAGCCCAAAGTATCGTGTCAATCGAGTCACATAGCGCCCGATAGAGATGAACCCTCTCCTATGTTGCTCCGTTTGATGGCAGATGGCGAGGGCGATAAAGTAGGCAAAGTTGAAGACGTGCCCGTTCGCTATGCTCCATAGGAAATAGGCGTCATGAGTGTTGACGACGCCAGTGCTCTCATCGTCCCGTCAGAGTGTGGGCCAAGATAGCGTGTAGGTATCGCAAGGATGGGGCGAGAGCCGATGCCTTAGAGCGACTAGGATCATAGGAGGCCGAGGCAGGGATGAGGTCCTCCCAACACTTTGAGGGAAAGTAGCGGATGTGACGGTAGAGGGTGTCGAGTTCATTGTCGTCCATGAACTCCTCCGTGTACAGCCCTAATGCAATTCCGAACTCGGGTACGCTCAACTGGCGCACTAAACCACTAAGGTGAAACTGGACCATTCCAAGATCATCGAAGTTTGTCATGACGACTTGGAGATGGAAAGTCGAGTTATGTCTGCTCGATGATCTCAAAGAAGAGCCCCCATGGTTCAGTCGTCAAGAGGGCTCGGACCGCGTCAGCCATCTGAATTTTTTCAACTGCAGCCCAGTCAATGCAGCGGCCCACACTTAGGGGTCGGCCCGTAATATCTGAAATAGCTCCTATTGGGTCCCCAAGGGGAACTCGAGGAAAGGGTGCCTAATCTTCGCAGTAGGACCCGAGGATGACGCTACTCCTTTCCTTTTCTTCGAGGCAGGGACAGTAGTCTTCTTACAAATTGAGGATGACATTGTATATCTGCATTGAAAAGTCGAAGTTCAACCAATATGTCCCAAGAATAGCATGGAAAAACAAAACTAAATAGGAATATTTCATGAGACTCATGTACTAGATGCAGTAAACAAAACTAAAACAACTAAAGCAAATATAATAAGTTATTAAAATAGGACAATAAGAATAATGCTACGGTAATATCTAGTGCATGAGTGCATGTGGGTAAGCATAAAATCCATGGAAACGAGAAAAATGGATGAATGTAGTATGAAAAATGGCAATATTCTTTAATGACAAGCATGAGTATTATTATTCTACTATGAATATTCACTTAAGATAGTCAAATGGATCATAGAAATCATGAAATAGTCAAATGGATCAGAGAAATCATGAAATAGGAAAAATATTTAAAGAAAATAGTGTGAAAAAAAGTAAACAAATGTAAAAAGGAGAAGCTTGGGTCGTCGGAAACAGTCTTGTAGGCGACGCACTGGCGTGGCAGGTAGGGCTTGTGGAAGCAGTGTTTTGGGGAGGAGGATGATGAATAATGAGGGTTTTATATAGATTTTGGGGCACACGACCGTGGGGCACGCCCGTGTGCCCTAATTTTTGCTCTTGTGTTTCACTATTTTTAAATTTAGGTGCGTCTGACATTCGTACCACTCCCGTGTTCCTTGGGCGTGTGGGTGCACACAGCCGTGTTGCATGGCCGTGTCTTGCTTCACTCGCTTCCCCCACGCCCGTGTATGATAGCCCATGCCCGTGTTAGTTTGACAATGTTGACCACGGGGGCTGGGCACGGGCATGTCGAACACCCGTGCTAAATTGATAGGTTCGCCCACAGTTTCAAAACATGGGCATGTCGTACGCCCGTGTTGGTTTGGCAATTTCGCCCACGGCCGTATCACAAAGAAGTGGCGACTTATCACATCCCGTTAGGGGAAAAATTTTTGCCCTGTTTTCACACGGCCGTGTCTCCTCCTGTGGTGTGTGCACGGCCTAAGGCATGCCCGTATGCCTGGCTATGTGGATGGGAAAACCCTGTGTTTCAAGACTCAGTTAGGAGGTTATATGTGAAAAACTAGAATTTAAATAAATCATTACTGTTAGTGCTCGGGTTGCCTCCCAAGAAGCGCTTATTTATAGTCTAAGCTTGCCTTACCTCTCTGGTGTGTGATCATGGTGGCTCGAGGAGTTTACACTCCTCATCCCTGCTATCAACTTTATCAGTATAAGGTTTAAGACGAGTATTGTTTACCTTAAAAGTTTTGAATTTAGGGTGAATTATCTCGACTGTACCATATGGGAAAATACTGAGTACCGTGAGAGGAATTTCTTCATTAGGTTTAGAAGTGGTAATGCGAGGATCTGTTGCATCTAGTAGTACTGTGTCTCCAACCTTAAGTTGATTTGGTGATGTATTGAGCTCGTCCTGGCTCGGTTTCAGTTTATTAGGTGTTCTCGGTTTCTGTATCCGCCATTTATCTAGTTCCTCGATTTGTAGCCTTCGTTCTTCATAGATAGGTCCTTTGTTGTTGCTTGAACATGGCTCGTGTAGGTTCTCCGAACTTATTTCCTGCAAAGTAGGTTGCACCACATGGTCAGTTTTAGTAGAATGATTTATACAACCACCTTCAATTTTTGATGTGTTACTCAAATTACGAGCTTGAAGGGTGATTGTTTCGTCTCCCACACGAAACGTGAGTTCACCTGTGCCAACATCAATTATTGTTCTAGTGGTTGCTAAAAAGGGCCTCCCTAAAATTAAAGGAACGTTACTATCCTCTTCTATGTCTAGAACAATGAAATCAACTAGGAATATAAATTTGTCAATTTTAACGAGTACATCTTCAATAATCCCCCTAGGAAATCTGATTATTTTATCGGCTAATTGAATACTCATCCTAGTTTGTTTGGGTTTCCCAAGACCTGGTTGCTTAAACATTTTGTAAGGCATGACATTGATACTAGCTTATAAATCAGCCAAAGCATTATTTACATCTAGGCTACCAATTAAATAGGGAATCATAAAACTCACTGGATCTTTTAATTTGTTGGCCAGCTTATTCTATAGTATGGCTGACCAAACTGCATTTAGTTCCATATGCGATGCCTCATCCAACTTCTGCTTATTTGTTAAAAGCTCTTTTAAGAAACTGACTGCGTTTGGAATCTGCGAAAGAGCTTCAATAAACTGTAAGTTAATATGTAACTTCTTTAATAATTTAAGGAATTTATCGAATTGTTCTTCTGTGCGGTCTTTCCTTGTCACGTTTGGGTATGGCACACAAGGTTTTTATTCTTTACTTACCGGTTTCTAGTCATTATGGTCCACCTCACCCTTACCTTTACTTACCACTGTTTCTTGCCTCGATTCTCGTTCAGGTGCAACTAACCATTCCTCATCTTGAATGGTAATGGCATTGATTTGCTCCCTTGGGTTAGATTCAGTGTTACTCGGCAGGCTACCTTATGGTCATTCAAATATCAATTTAGTGAGTTGACCTATCTGAGTTTCGAGCCCTTGGATCGATGCTTGTTGATTTTTAAGTGCTGTCTCGGTATTTTGAAAATGAGTTTCTGACAGTGAGATGAATTTTGTTAGCATCTCCTCAAGGTTCGGCTTTTTCTCTTGTTGGTAGGGTGGTTGTTGGAAGCCTGGAGGTGGTGGTGGTTGCTGGTTCCCTTGGCCTCCCTATGAGAAATTTGGGTGGTTCCTCCAACCTGCATTGTAAGTATTACTATAAGGATTATTTTGAGATCGAGGATTATTACCCATGTAATTTAACTGCTCGTTCTCCATATTATGGCCTTAGGGTGGGTACCCTGGATTGCTCGATCCACCTCCACTTGCTTCGTACTGCATTACTGGGTGAACCTGTGAAGAACTAAGAAAACCATCAATTTTCTTATTCAAGAGTTCTACCTGATTAGAGAGCATGGTGAACGAATCAACGTTATAAACGTCAGCTTCTTTTGTTGACTTTGTCCTTATGACTTGCCACTGATAATTATTCAGTGACATCTCTTCTATAAATTCATAAGCATCTTCAGGTGTTTTATTATTGATAGTCCCACTAACGGCTGCGTCAACCATTTGTCGAATAAGGATTCAGGCCATTATGAAACGTTTGAACGTGTAGCCAAGTGGTAACCCATGGTAAGGGCATCTTCTCAAGAGGTTCTTGCATCTGTCCCATGCATCGTAGAGTGTTTCTAAACCCATCTGCACAAAAGAAGAGATATCATTACGTAGTTTAGTCGTTTTAGCCGGCAGAAAGTATTTTAATAAAAACTTTTCGTTCATTTGTTCCGAAGTAGTGATTGACCCTCATGGTAACGAATTCAACCACTGTTTAGCTTTGTTTCTCAATGAAAAAGGGAATAACCGAAGGCGAATGGCGTCATCAGAAACGCCATTAATTTTAAATGTATCACATAGTTCCAAAAAGTTTGCCAAGTAAGCGTTGGGATCTTCGTCCAGCAAACCATCAAACTGAACAAATTGTTGGATCATTTGAATGGTGTTAGGTTTAAGTTCAAAAGTATTTGCAGCCACAGCAGGTCTAACTATACTCGATTCAGTTCCTGTTAAAGAAGGTTTAGCATAATCATACATATTACATGGAGCAGGATTCTGATTAACAGCAATCACAAGAGGTAGCGGATTTTCTTGGTTTTCAGCCATCTCCTCGGTTGTGGTTGAAATATCGTCCTCTTGCTCTTCCTCTATGTATCTTAAGCTTCGCCTTATTTCTCTTCGATTTCTGTGAACTGTACGATTGATCTCACTATCAAACAGTAATGGTCCAGACGGGTTTCTTCTAGTCATACACTATAAAAACCTGCCAGAAATGAATAAAATAAAAATTAGAAAAGAAAATTAAAATTAAAATTGCAAATAAAGTTGAATGGCTAAAGTAATAAAAATCGAGTGTTCCTAATATCTTAGTTCCCCGGCAATGGCGCCAAAAACTTGATATGTGATATCCGCGATAGGTTTTAAAAATTTATAATTAATCGTTCTTGAAACTAACTATTACCACGATGAAGGCAAGTGTACCTATCGAACAGTAGTATAGCTTTAGCAAGACTGGATTGTCGAACCCAAAGGAACCAAGAGTACTAGTAATTACTTTCTTTTTATTATCTAGCCTAAAAATTAAGAGGTTTGGTACAAAACTAAGAATGCACAGAAAGAAAATTTGGGAAAATACTTTTTAGAAAATTCGATTGATTAAGACAATACCTAAGGAAAAATCCACCTAGACTTCACTTGTTATTCGACTCTGAATCAGACGATTTATTCATTTTACTTGATCCGTAGAAATCCCTAAGTTATATTATTATCTCTCTCGAGACTAATGACGTCTAACCCTAGGTTAATTAATTGAAATATCTTTCTAATTAACACCTAGTGTTGCATTAACTCGATCTATATATCCCCTTATTAGGTTTCACCCTAATCTGGAAAAATCTTATCACCCTATCTCTAGGCGTGCAATCAACTCCACTTAATTATGACAAATTTACTCTTAGACAGGGTCTATTCCTCCTCTGAATAAGAGCATTAACAAGTCAAATATTTATCATACAATTTAGATAATAATAACAAGATCCGTTTTAGGTTTCATTCCCCTTAGGTATTTAGGGGGTTTAGTTCATACTTATGAAAGAAAACATCTCAAAATCATAAAGATAACGAAACATAAGAAAACCCAAAACTCCTGAAGGAACATGAAGGGAGATCTTCAGTCTTGATGATGAATCCGACTTCTGAGATCGATCAATCGGCTTTCCTTGAGTAATTCCTTGCTTCCTACTCCACGTCCCCCTCCTAAGTGCCTCCTTAGGCGTCTAAATAGGCTTTAGAATGCCTAAGAGCCCTCAAAATTGGCCTTTTTTGAATAGGGTTATACTTGGGCCCTGCAGGGACACGCCCGTGTGCGATTACTCCAGCCCGTGGTCAAGGCTGTTGAATAGGCACAGGCGTGTAGTCTACCTGTGTAAGTCGTGTTTCGATCCTGCCAAAGGGACACGGCTGTGTGACACGCCCGTGTGAGAAAGTCCAGGCCTTGTTGATTTCCCATGTGGGTTTATTGTTTTCAGCCCGTTTCTCGCTCTTTTTACTCTCCTATGCTCACCTAAGTATAAAATATGAAATTAAAGAATTAGGAGCATCGAATTCAATAAATCTAAGGAGAAACCATCCATAAATGTGCTAAGCATGGGATAAAAACATGTATAAATTACAGTTTATTAAAGATAGCCTAGCTGAGGGGTATACATCGGAGTTGTTGGACTTCACTCGCATCAATGTGACCCAAAATGAGTTCTAGAAATTGAGGGATATATGGGCTAATTGGGATGATGAGACTAAACAGCTGTTCTATCAATGTTATGGCAACTTACCCTACCTGCTCGATATCAAGGTGGACAAGTACTTGTTTCGGGCTATGGCTCAGTTTTAGAACCCGGCATATAGTTGTTTCACCTTTGGAAAAGTGGACTTGGTGCCTACTGTGGATGAGAATACAGCTTTGCTTCGTTATCCAAAGGTTCAAGTCGACAAAACTTATTCCAAGGCTGCTAATGCCCTGGCTTTTGTAAAGAAATTAATGAGTATCACCAGGATGAGTGAATAATGGGTTATAGCCCGAATTCAATAAAAGGGTGATGGTAAGTGCATTCCTTGGGTGAGTTTGAGGGACCTGATCGTAGCACATCCAGATATAAAGAGGAAAGTTGACATCTTCACCTTGAGCATCTATGGTTTGGTAATTTTCCCAAAAGCTTTAAGGCATATAGATGAAGCAGTTGTCGAATTATTTGAATGACTTGACAAACGGGTCACATCGATACCGGTAATTCTAGCCGAGACATTCAGATCCTTGAGTGCATGTCGGAGGGCAAGTGAAGGTAGATTTATAGGGTGCGCACAGTTATTGCTAGCTTGGTTCCACAGCCATTTCTAGAAAGTGGATAAGGTTTCTTATTGGATTTTTTAGAGGGTAGATGTTAGTAGCTCGAGTAGCAGAGCTAGAGAAGGCACTGTATCAGCACCGTGGTCGTAACTCCGACATTGAATTAAGAGCCAGCTTGAGCAGGATCGAGGATTTAAAAAGGATACATGATATTCGTGATAGGTTTTAAAGATTTATGAAAGGATCGTTCTTGAGACTAGCTTATTATCACGATTAAGAAAAGTGTACCTATCGAACAATAGTATAGTTCAACAAGACCAGATTGTCGAACCCAAAGCAACTATGGGTCCTAGTATTTACTTCCTTTTTATTATCTAGCCTAAAAATTAAGAGGTTTGGTTATCTAAACTAATTACTAACTAATAATGCACAGAAAGAAAATTTGGGAAAATACTTTTGGGAAAATTCGATTGATTAAGACAATACCTAAAAAAAAATCCACCTAGACTTCACTTGTTATTTGACTCTGAATCAGACGATTTATTCATTTGACTTGATCTGTAGAAATCCCTAAGTTATATTATTATATCTCTCGAGACTAATAACGTCTAACCCTAGGTTGAATAATTGAAATCTCTTTCTAATTAACACCTTAGAATTGCATTGACTCGATCTATGGATTCCCTTATTAGGTTTCACCTTAATCTGACAAAATCTTATCACCCTATCTTTAGGCATGCAATTAACTCCGCTTAATTATGACAAATTTACTCTTAGACAGGGTCTATTCCTCCTCTGAATAAGAGGTTAACTTGAATCAATATCCTAGAATATCAAAACAAGAATTAAGAACACATAATTAAGAACAAGTCAAATATTTATCATACAATTCAAATAATAATAACAAGATCTGTCTTAGGTTTCATTCCCCTTAGGTATTTAGGGAGTTTAGTTCATACTTATGAAAGAAAACATCTCAAAAGCATAAAGATAACGAAACATAAGAAAACCCAAAACTCCTGAAGAAACTTGAAGGGAGATCTTCATTCTTGATGATGAATCCGGCTTCTGAAATGGATCAACCGGCTTTTCTTAAGTAATTCCTTACTTCCTACTCTGCGTCCCCCCTTCTAAGTGCCTCCTCAGGTGTTTAAATAGGCTTTAGAATGCCTAAGAGCCCCCAAAATTGGCCTTTTCCGAATAGGGTTATACTTGGGCTTGGCAAAGGCACGCCTATGTGTGATTACTCCAGCCCGTGGTCAAGGCTGTTGAATAGGCACGGGTGTGTAGCAGACCCGTGTAAGTCGTGCTTCAATCCTTCCAAAGGGACACGGCCGTTTTCGGCCAGTTTCTTGCCCTTTTTACTCTTCTATGCTCACCTAAGTATAAAACATGAAATTAAAGGATTAGGAGCATCGAATTCGCCAAATCTAAGGAGAAACCATATATAAATGCGCTAAGCATAGGGTAAAAATATGTATAAATTATGGTTTATCAAATACCCTCACACTTAAACATTTACTTGTCTTCAAGCAAAATCCTCAACTCACAATCAAAATAAATTCTTCTCAATTTATAATCCCTATCAATAGTATCTCAAACTAATCCAAGTACTCATACATTGAGAATTCAACTAAAAGTACATCAAAGTTTCAAACACTCCAAGTTGAGCATTTTATCACGAAAACATAGGTGTCTTCCCTTATCTAAGTGATTACCTTTGATCAAAATATCACAAAGTTTAACATCCTCATTAAAGATTTACTCAAATCACTCAAGGTGTTTAAGGACATCAATAAAAGCACTCATTAGTCAATATGAAAAGCTATTGCCATAGGCTTGCTTGAAAATCAAATCTCCACCACTATATGTTGAGCTGATACATCAATCAAAAAGGTCTTTTAGAGGGTTATAACGTGGTTTTGGTTAGGGGGTGTGGTCATAAGCTGAAAGAAAAGGTTAGAATCGAGATTGAATTAAAAATCACTTAGCTAGAAAAATAACTAGTCATCAATTGAATACAAGTGAACTTTTTCTCAGAATATGGAATTAACATTCAAGGTTAAAAACGACGCATTACAACTAATATGAATTGAAGTATATTCATTTTTTTTTTAAGAACAAGTCAAATACATAGAAGAGCAAAACATAGCTAAGCAATTAATTCAAATCAAATCTTGACAAAAATAGGGATCAAATTAGGAGATTTCAACAATAATGGGTTATGGGTGAATATTGAGGGTGAATCAATTAATGGCTTGTTAGGCTCAAAGGGGTTCACTAAGGGTTAATTATGAAGGTAGGCTTTTGTGGAGTGAGTAGGTTAAACCTAAGTGCCTTTATCATCTTGACATATCAACTCAAATGGTGTGGTCTTGACATGCATAATCAAGCAAGTTTTAGAATAACAAATCAAAACTGATGCACTCATAATGAAAGTGAGCATGAAAAGAATAAAATATGCTCTAAAGGCTCAAGATCTCACAAAAATTATGGCTTTTTGATGTTCAAACTTGTGAATTTGAACTCAAGATAATACCTAAATTTAAGCAAACAACCTAAAAGTCTTTAATTCTTTAAAAATCAACTTATTATGCTTGATTCCCTAATGTCCTAAAGTTTAAACAATCAATGCATAAATACCTATGTTTTAATTCAAGACATATCAAAAAAAATCATAAATTAATCAAAATTCATTCTAATAGTGATATGAGCGATTCATGTGAGAATAAGACAAAATTCATGGATTTCTAATGATGATATGAAAACCCCTCCCCCCACACTTAAGATGTACATTGCCCTCAGTATACAAAGAGAGATATATTAACAAAGATAGATATAATCATAAGATAGGGAGAGAAGTGAAACTTCCTGAATGATGCATGGACTCCTTGAATTAGAGTCATGGAGAATAAACGGCGAAAGCAATGATGAAGGTGGAGGCGGATACTCCGATGGTGGTAGAGGTTGGGTTCCACAAATGCTGCGCCAAAAGAATATTATATCTCAAGTTGGCTATGGTCGTGGTCGAGCAGGGCATGGCAGTCGTAGAGAACCTTTCCCAGTGGAGTTTCAAGTTCCTGAGTAATAGTGAGCTTTGGAGCTCTTTATAACTATGATAGAATCAGGAACTTTTTTAGGAAATATATAAGGAAGAATAATTACTCGTAATGAAATAGCCGAAATTAAAAATTTTAGAATAATAATTATAAAACCTAATAAAAATAAGCTTAGAGAAAAATAAAAAGTAGTCTTAAAATAAAATAAAAATAACAACATAAAATAATAAATAAAAGTTTTTAAACATCTTCATCGCTAGATGGTTTGCGAGGTGGGGGTGGCAATGAGATGTGGAAGTGCTGACAAATCTGCTGTAGAGTAGCATCAATGTTATCGAAGCACTGAAAACACTGCTACTAGAATCGAGTAAGGTGCTTAGAGATGTCAGCGTATGAAGTTGCCGCATGAACTAGACGAGAGAGGGGTAGTGGCTGAGACGGTGGGTCCTCAAGATGTAAAGGGACATCATCAGTAATGTCTTCTAAATCTTCCTCCTCAGTGGACTAGGCGAGGCGGTACTGAGAAGGGTAGGTGCCACGTCGTTTCTCGATCATCCTCATACTTAATATGCTCGAGATGCCCTATGGGGATATCTGACTGATGAGAGTGAGGGGAGATGATTGGGCTACTGTGTTGAGGAGCCCGAAGTGCCGAGCCAATCGAGTCACATAAGGCCCGATAGAGATGACCCCTCTCCTGTGCCGCTCCATCTGGTGGTGAATGGCAAAAGCAATAAAGTAGGCGAGGTTGATGATGTGCCCATTCGCCATACTCCATAAGAAATAGGCGTCGTGGGTAGTGACGACGCCAGTGCTCTCTCGTCTCCTTATAGAGTGTAAGCCAAGATGGCATGTAGATACCACAAGAATGGAGGAAAAGCCGATGTCTTAGAGCGGCTAGGATCGTAGGTGGCCGAGGAAGGGACGATGTCCCTCTAACATTTCGAGGGGGAGTAGTGGATGTGGCAATAAAGGGTGTTAAGTTTATTGTCGTCCATAAACTCCTCCGTGTATAGCCCTAGTGCAATCTCGAACTCGGGTACGCTCAACTGGCGTACTAGACCACCAAGGCAGAACTGGATTGTACCAGGATTGTCGAAGTTGGTCATGACAGTCTGAATATGGAACATCGAGCAGAGCTCCAATATGAACTCGAGATACATTGGCTCGACGATCTCAAAGAAGAGCCCCCACGGGTCAGTCGTCAAGAGGGCTCGGACCGCATCAGCCAAATGAATTTGTTCTAGAGCGGCCCAGTCAATACAGTGACCCACACCTAGGGGTCGGGCCTATAATATCTGATATAATTCCTCCTGGGGTCCCAAGGGAACCTGGAGGAACGGGTGCCCAGTCTCTGTGGTAGCACTCGAGGATAACGCTGCTCTTTTCCTCTTCTTCGAGGTGGTCCAGCAGTCTTCTTACCACGTGACAATGACACTGTACCTGCGTTGAAAAATCGAATTCAATCAATACGTCCTAAAAATAGCACGGATGCACAAAACTAAATATGAATATTTCATGAGACTTACGTAATGGATGAAGTAAACAAAACTACTAAAGATATCAAGTTACAGGATTATGTGAATAATGTAACGGGAATATGAATGAATGCATGTGCGTAAGCATAAACTTCATGGAACTAGGAAAAATGAAAAAGTATAGCATAACGGAGTAACTAAAATGACAAAATTTTAGTAAACAAGCATGAGTATTTTAATATTCTAACTATGAATATTCATTCAAAATAGTTTAATAGAGCAGAGAAATCATGAAATAGGTAACATATTTAAAGAAAATAGAGAGAAAAGAGTAAACAAACGCAAAAAGAAGGAGCTTGGTGTAGCACCCCAAACCCGGCCCAGAAGTTATGGCCGGATCCGGCATGCCACATCAAAACATAAAAAAAAAATTCCATTCTAAGTCCAGAAAATCGTACTTGATGATCAAAAGATTAATTCATTAAGGGTTAAAGTGAAAGGAAGCTGTGCACCAGGTAGGAAACCGGAAAAGAGGTGGTGAGTCCATCGGACTGCTTAAGTACCAAGCTCCCTTCGGATCCAATCCTAAACATGCATACCGCCATTGCCACACCTTAACGTCATGGATATTTCTAGGAAACCGATTTGATTAAGTTATTTTTAGGAAAAGTGATTAATTTTGGAAAATACTTTCATTGCGGAAGCTTTGCTTGTTGTCGTGTTATTTTGAAATCAATTGTTGTTTTTGAAAACGCTACTAAAACTATCCAATTTCGACAGTTAAAATAAGTAATACCTATCTTAGTAATACATATTAAAACCATCGAAATAATTAAGCGGCCTTATTACATTTGAAAACCCAAAACTTCAAACGTAAATAAAAGGATGTCCAGATTCACGAAAGAAAATCAAACTTTCGAGCGGGTGGCCACTCAATTCCCTCACGACTCCAAGCCCACTATGGTTGGGGATTACTGCGTGGATGAAAATAAAAGGGTGAGTTTGGGAAACTCGGTGTAAATTAACCCAACCATAGCCTATATCAGCTCAAACCACGAAATAGAATAAGTTGGCCTTAGCCGAACATAATTCGAATAAAGCCCATAGGCCCATAATGAGCGTAATGCAGATATTACATGTTTATGCGAAACCCAACCATATCCAACCGTATACACCCCGTACCAACCTTACACCGTGTGGAGACAACTCGACCCACCCAACCGCTACACACCACGAAATTTGCAGCATGGCTACGAGCAGATAATGTGACGAGTCACGGAGATCTGATAATCATGGCGAGCCACCGAAGCAGATATATGTGGCGAGCCACCGGATCGAATATTTGTGGCATAGCCACCGAAACGTTCCTCCATAATATAACCCATGTCCCCATGCAACAAATATATAATCATGGCATCCATCATACGAAATCGATCGCTATGCTTTTCGGTCAAAATTAACCCTACGGGTATAACGGTACATTTGCACCTAGGGGTATAACGGTAATTTTCCATACATAGGGGTATTATAGTAATTTAGCTACTTTCGGGTTTTCATGCATATCCTAACTATTTACGTACTATCGAACACTTACACAAGATACTTACGAATTGGGCCGTTGGCCCATGAACCCGATCTTTGGCCCATTAAGCCCAAATTATCAAAATGTACTGAAATCGCGTCTTTAGTTTATTACTTTAGATTACCAAATATACAAACCCAACTATTTTACGAGCATTACTTTTCATAAATTCCCAAAATACCAGCTTTTCGGCATTTCGCTTTTCGCTTTTGCCAATCTAGTCTATGAGAGGATGTCGATTACACACATTTTGCGACGATATCTTGTGAGATCCACACATGAACCGCCTACAATTGGATTACTAACACGTTAATCTAACTATTCAAATACAAACTACGTATTAACCCCTTAAAATATTCGGCCAACCACACTTACAGATCATAGTAAACTTATAAGAAATCAATAAGCAACTCATTAACAAATTTTTGTCAATGTTTACCACATAATCATAATTTCACTGCAAGCTGTCTTCCTGAGCAACAGTCACTAAATTATTTATAACTGGAGCTACGAAACTCCAAATCAAGTGCCGTTAATTTTCCCTGAAAATAGACTCATATATCTTCTATCCATAAAATTTTCAGAATTTTTAGTTTATCCAATCAATACCAGATTTTTCTCAAAGTTTCCCATGTTTCACTGTTTGACTAATCTGACCACCCTTCATTACAAATCAAATTTCTCATTGTACAGAATTCAAAATATGTTCTTGTTTATTTCATTTGAAACTAGACTCAATAAGCTTTAATTACATAATTTATGTAGCTTCTAACTCATCTTCTAAAATTTATGGTGATTTTCCAAAGTCACGTTACTGCTGCTGTCCCAAGCAGATTTATTACCAAATCACTCTTTCACACCTAACTTGCATGCTTGTTATTTAAACATGTATATCACCAATCAATCATCACATATCTATGATTTTACTTAAGTATAATCTCCATTTCATCATTTTAAAGCACAACATGTTAGCTGATTTTTCCCTTTAACATCTAAGGCACATGCATGCTTATTTGTTTGGCTCAACTTCACCTATCTTCCATTTTTCATCAAAAGAACATGAAACAACAACTATTTCCTTCATTTTAATTCATGACTAAATGCTCACAACACAACTAAAAACCAAAATATGCTTCAAGAGTTAAGGTAGAATCAAGATGAACTCATGAACCTCAAAATAAGAAGCAAGGTACCAAGAACTTACCTTCAATTTTCCTCTTCCTAATGACCGAATACTCAAGAGCTTTCTCCTCTCCTTCTCTTCTCTAACTTTCAGCTATGATGAACAAAGATGGACAAAACTTTGTTCTTTTCACCCCTTTTTCTTTTAATAAAACTTCATATTTCATCCATTTAATTCTTTAATACAAAAGACATTAAATTCTTATCATGAAACATTTACCTAACCCATTATCATGAAACATTTACCTAACCTATTATCATGAAATATTTACCTAACCCATTATCATGGAACATTTACCTAACCTATTATCAATTTGTACCATAAATTATGGATATCAAGTGTACATTTTGTCTACAACAACATGATGGCTGGCCACTTCATGTAAAATGGGTGGTTTGTCATGCAAATCCTCCTATTTTGCACTCCTATTTATTTGGCCACTACAATTTAGCCTATAGCATTTTCAAACATTTTCACATAGGTCCTATTTCATAATTTCACCCCCTTTTTTCTTATGGAACAAAAATTAACTAAAATTGTCGGGTTCTATCTTAAGCTTGGGCTTTCTAGAGGCCCACTAACATAATTAAACCTATGCCAACATTCACAGAATTCCCAAAAATTGGGGCGTTACACTTGGGGCGACGAAGTCGGTGTTGGAGGCGGCGCACGGGCGTAGGGGGTAGGGCGTGTAAAGTTGCAGTGGCTAGGGTTAAGGATTTTCGGGGAGGGGAGGGAAATGATGAATAGTAAAGGGTTTATATAGATTTTGGGGCACACGACCGTGGCACACGCCCGTGTGGCCTAATTTTTGCCCGTGTGTCTCGCGAATTTTGAATTTGGGCGCCTCTGACATTCGTCTCACGCCCGTGTCCTATCGGCGTGTGGGTGCACACGGCCGTGTCGCACGACCGTTTCTTACTTCGTTCACTTCTCTCACGCCCGTTTACATAGGTCCACGCCCATGTTCGTTTTGACAGTGTCGACCACGGGTGGATGGCACGGGTGTGTCACACGCCTATGTTACATTCTCAGTTTCAACCACAGTTTCGAGGCACTGGCGTGTCTCACACCCATGGTGTTTTGGTAGTTTCGCCCACGGCCATGTCGCACGGCCGTGGCAACTTATCGCATCCCTTGCTTGGAAAAAATCTTGTCCTATTTTTCACAGCCTAATGCACGCCCGTGTGTCTGGCCGTATGGTCTTTTGAAAGTTTACGTTCCATGATTCAGTTAGTATGGTAGATGTTAAAAACTAAAATTTAAATAAATTAACACTGTTAGTGCTCGGGTTGCCTCCCGAGAAGCGCTTATTTATAGTCTAAGCTCGACTTACCTTACTTTTGCATGATCAAGGTGGAGCGAAGAGTTTACACTCCTCATCCCTGCTATAAAATTTATCAACATAAGGTTTAAGATGAGTATTGTTTACCTTAAATGTGCTAAATTTGGGATGATTTACCTCGACTGTACCATATGGAAAAATACTGAATACCGTAAGAGAAATTTCTTCATTAGGTTCAAAAGTAGTAATGCGAGGATCTGCTACATCTAGTAGTACTTTGTCTCCAACCTTGAGTTGATTTGGTAAGGTATTGAGCTCGTCCGAGCTCGGTTTCGGTTTATCGGGTGTTCTCAGTTTCTGTATACGCCATTCATCTAGCTCCTCGATTTATAGCCTTCGTTCTTCATAGATAGGTCCCTTGTTGTTGTTTGAACACGGCTCATGTGTGTTCTTCGTAACTATTTCCTGCACAGAGGGTGTCACCATATGATCAATACTAGTAGAATGATTTATACAACCACCTTCAATTTTTGATGTGTTACTCGAATTATGAGCTTGAAAGGTGATTGTTTCGTCTCCCACATGAAGTGTGACTTCACCTATACCAACATCAATAATGGTTCTAGCAGTCGCTAAAAAGTGCCGTCCTAAAATTAAAGGTGCGTTACTATCTTCTTCCATGTCTAGAACAACAAAGTCTATTGGGTATATAAATTTATCGATCTTAACAAGAACATCTTCAACGATAACCCTAGGAAATCTAATGGTTTTATCAGCTAATTGAATGCTCATCTTAGTTTGTTTGGGTTCCCCAAGACCTGGCTGTTTAAACATTTTATAAGGCATAACATTAATGCTTACCCCTAAGTCAGCCAATGTGTGATGAACATCTAAACTACCAATTAAACAAGGAATCATAAAACTCCCTAGATCCTTCAATTTGTTGGGTAGCTTATTCTGTAATATGGCTGAGCAAACTGCATTCAACTCCACATACGACGCCTCATCCAACTTTCGTTTATTTGTCAAAAGCTCCTTTAAAAACTTGAGTGCGTTTGGCATCTGCGAAAGGGCTTCAATAAACGGTAAGTTAATAAGTAGTTTCTTTAAAATTTTAAAGAATTTACCAAATTGTTCATCTGATTGGTCTTTCCTTGTCTCATTGGGGTATGGCACATGAGTTTTATATTCTGTACTCATCGACTTTGGGCCATTGTGCCCTACCTCATTCTTACCTTTGTTTACAACCATTTTTGGGCTTGGTTTTGCAACTAACCCTTCCTCATCTTGAAATGCAATCGCGTTGAGTTGCTCCCTTGGGTTAGATTCAGTGTTGCTTGGCAGGCTACCTTGTGGTTGTTCAGAAATCAGCTTGGCGAGCTGTCCAATCTGAGTTTCGAGCCCTTGGAATGATGCTTGTTGATTTTTGAGTGTTGTCTCGGTATTCTGCAAATGAGTTTCTGACACTGAGATGAATTTTGTTATCATCTCCTCAAGGTTCAGCTTTTTATCTTGTTGGTAGGGTGGTTGTTAGGAGCTTGGAGATGGTGGTTTCTGATTCCCTTGGCCTCCCCATGAAAAATTTAACTGCACGTTCTCCATTTGTGGCCATAAGGTGGGTATTCTGAACTGCTTGATCCACCTCTACTTGCTTCGCACTGCATTACTAGATGAACCTGTGAAGAAATAAGAAAACCATCAATTTTCTTATTCAAGAGTTCTACCTGATTAGAGAGTATGGTGACTGAATCGACATCATAAATGCCAGCTGTTTTCGTTCACTTTGTCCTCATGACTTGCCACTGATAGTTATTCAGTGACATCTCCTCTATAAATTCATAGGCATCTTCAGGTGTCCTATTATTGATGGTTCCGCCAGCAGCTGCATCAACTGTCTGCCCAGTCGAAGGATTCAGGCCATTATAAAAGGTTTGAACCTGTAACCAGAGTGGTAACCCATGGTGAGGGCATCTTCTCAAGAGGTCCTTGTATCTCTCTCATACATCGTAAAGTGTTTCTAATATCCTAGTTCCCCAGAAACAACGCCAAAAACTTGATACGTGATATTCGTTATAGGTTTTAAAGATTTATGAAAGGATCATTCCAAGGGAACTACGAGTACTAGTATTTACTTCTTTTTTATTATCTAGCCTAATAATTAAGAGGTTTGGTTATCTAAACTAATTACTAACTAAGAATGCACAGAAAGAAATTTGGGAAAATACTTTTGGGAAAATTTGATTGATTAAGACAATACCGAAGGAAAAATCCACCTAGACTTCACTTGTTATTTGACTCTGAATCAGGCAATTTATTCATTTGACTTAATCCGTAGAAATCCCTAAGTTATATTATTATCTCTCTTGAGACTAATAACGTCTAACCCTAGGTTGAATAATTGAAATCTCTTTCTAATTAACACCCTAGAATTGCATTAACTCGATCTATGGATTCCCTTATTAGGTTTCACCCTAATCCGAAAAAATCTTATCGCCCTATCTCTAGGCGTGTAATCAACTCCGCTTAATTATGACAAATTTACTCTTAGACAGAGTCTATTCCTCCTCTGAATAAGAGCTTAACTTGAATCAATATCTTGGAATATCAAAACAAGAATTAAAAACATATAATTAAGAATAAGTCAAATATTTATCATACAATTCAGATAATAGTAACAAGATCCGTCTTAGGTTTCATTCCCCTTAGGTATTTAAGGGGTTTAGTTTATACTTATGGAACAAAAAATCTCAAAAGCATAAAGATAACAAAACATAAGAAAACCCAAAACTCCTAAAAGAACTTGAAGGGAGATCTTCAGTCTTGATGATGAATCCGGCTTCTGAGATGGATCAACCGGCTTTCCTTAAGTAATTCATTGCTTCCTATTCTATGTCCTTACTTCTAAGTGCCTCCTTAGGTGTTTAAATAAGCTTTAGAATGCCTAAAAGGCCCCAATATTGGCCTTTTCCGAATAGTTATACTTGGGCTTGTCAGGGGCACACCCGTGTGACACACCCTTGTACGATTACTCCAGCCCATGGTCAAGGCTGTTGAACAGGCAGGCATGTAGCAGACCTGTGTAAGTCGTGCTTCAATCCTGCCAAAGGGACGCGACCGTGTGACATGCCCGTCTGAGAAAGTCCAGGCCGTGTTGATTTCCCTCGTAGGTCTTTGATTTCGGCCCGTTTCTCGCCCTTTTTACTCTCCTATGCTACCTAAGTATAAAACATGAAATTAAAGGATTAGGAGCATCGAATTCTCCAATTTTAAGAAGAAACCATCTATAAATGCGCTAACCATGGGATAAAAATATGTATAAATTATGGTTTATCAAATAATGAGCAGTAGAAGGAATAGCTCCGTCAATCACAGAACCAGGTCAGGGATAGAGATCATATCATGGGTGAAGCCGTGGCTCAGATTCGAGAAGTACCCGATCATTTATAGACCTTAGCGTTTCAAGCTTATGCGCTAAGTGTGATGTATGAGTTAGAATCAGACCGGGGTCATGAGCTAGCTTGCCTTCTTAAGAAAGTTAAAACTTTGGGCATTAGGGCAAAGTCGTATATATGATCTGTTTTATGTAAAGGATTTTACTTTCTAATAAAGTTTTTTATATGGAATTGAATCAGAATCGACGACTTTTTAGTTTTGCATTCATCTCATGCATTTGCATTTCATCACATCATGTGCATTAAATTTCACAAAAGAATCCTAATTAATTCAAAATCGCATTATAGTTATCTTAGAACATCAATACTACACACGGAAAAAAACCAAAGCTATGGATTAAAGGTTGGAAACTTGGAGCAAATGCAGAAAGAGATGCAGGATCAACTACAATTACAGATACAAGAATAGTTTGCCAAGATTCAGTAGGATATGAAGGATCATATGCTGGAATCTCAAAAGAATATGATGAACCAATTCTCTCAGCTACTGGCTGGAAGGCCAGAAAAAAAGAAGAGTCCCATTATCAATACTGAGAACGCTAGTGAGATTCTTCCTTACCCTCCAAGTTCCACCCCAATAAATACCTCAGTACCACCACAAGGGGTGTCTGTCAATATCAAACCCCAATATCAGACTGGTAATTCAGCACCGATAAATTTCTCAATGGGCTCGTGTTCTAACCCCGAAGACAGTCGGCCAAATCCTGCAGTCCCTGTCCTCAATAATGTAGCAGAAGCAGGAAAGGCAAGAGTGAAATTTCCAAAACAGCTGGAAGACCGATACAAATTGTTGGAAGAGAAATTCAAGGCATTGGAAAGCGCTGATTATCATTACGGAATAGATGCTAAGGAGTTAAGCCTGGTCCCAGATTTGGTACTCCCTCCGAAGTTCAAAATGTCAGGGTTTGAAAAATACAACGAAACCAGTTGCCTTGAAGCTCACATCACGATGTTTTGTCAGAGGATGACTGGTCATGTTAATAATGATCAATTATTGCTTCACTATTTCCAAGACTGTTTGTCTAGGGCTACGACCAAATGGTACAATTAGTTGAATCATAACCAAGTTAAATCATGGAAAGACTTAGCACAGGTCTTTATGAAGCAATATAGCCATATGATGGACATAGCGCTTGACAGGATCACGTTACAAAACATGGAGAAAAAGTAGAGTGAAAGTTTTAGGCAATATTCTCAGAGATGGAGGGAAGTCGCTACAGAAGTCCAACCGCCACTGTTGGAAAAAGAAACAACCATGCTTTTCATTAATACTTTGAAGGCACCCTTTATTAATCACATGCTGGGAAGTGCAACTAAGAGTTTAGCGAACATAGTGATGTCTGGTGAAACGATAGAGAATGCGATAAGGTGCAAAAAGATAGAGCTAGGGAAAACACCAGGAGGTCGGCCCCGAAAAAAAGAGAAAATGAAGACAGCAATGTGAGCATGGGTTATGGAAAACCAATCACGGTAAATCAACTGAAAGTAGTAGCCAGGAGCCAGCAAGCTTCGTCAAGGCAGGAGCCCAATACAAAGCAGAACACGAAGAAGCTCCAGTTTACTCCCATTCCAATAACGTATCAGAAGTTATACAAAAGTTTATTCGATGCACACGTTGTATCCCCGTTCTACTTAAAACCATTGCAACCCCCATACCCCAAGTGGTATGATGCAAGTTCCCAATGTGAATATCATGGGGAATCATGGGACACTCGATAGAGAACTGCACCTTTTTTAAAAAAGTAGTCGAAAGGTTCATCAAAATAGGTGTGTAAAATTCGATGATGCACCTGGTGTACGAAATCTGTTACCCAATCATACTAATAATGGGGTAAACGCGATAGTTAAGAATATGGGGAGGAAAGTTAAGTTAAATGTTACAGAAGTGAAAACCCCGTTGAGGGAGATTTGAAAGAAGATGGTGGAAATAGGGTTAATCACACAAGACTTGGGGAGCAAATCCCAAGAGGCGAGGAACTACTGTAAGTTCTATAATAAGGAAAACCATGATATTGAAACATGCGATGAATTCAGAGCCCTGGTACAGGGTCTAATGGACAACAAAGAGCTGGAGTTCTTTGAATTTATTGAGGAGGAAGATGTATGCACCTCGGAGGAGGGGTTGATGGAGAAGGTTTCTAAGGTCAATCACTCGGTGGTGATTATTTCACGACCAAGAATTAATGAAGCTGAAGCAAAAATTACACCAAGAGTGATAATTCAGAAACCCACGGCTTTTCTTTATAATGATAGCAAAAGGGTGCCTTGGAATTATAACTGCAATGTGGCGTTATCAGGAGAGGGGGAGTCCAGTCAGCACGCCAAATACAAAAGCCGAGTCTGTAAAAGGGAAGTCCTTGATGATTGAACAAAGGGAAGAAAAGTCAGGTCCACTGGTTAATAAGCCTGTAACTGAGAGTGAAGCTAAGAAATTTTTAAAGTTCCTAAAGCACAGCGAGTATAGCGTTGTGGAATAATTACACAAACAACCAGCGCTCATATCAGTGCTAGCCCTGCTTCTAAACTCAAAGGTACATCATAATGCATTGATGAAGGTGTTGAACGAAACTTATGTCGCTGACATTTTGGTAAATAAGCTAGACCGTCTTGTCAGTAACATAAGCGCCGAAAATTTCATCTCTTTCAGTGACGATGAGATACCGCCAGTGGGCATAGGATCCACCAAGGCTCTGTACATCACCACTCGCTGCAAGGGGTATACATTACCAGGGGTACTAATTGATAATAGATTGGCATTGAACGTCTTGCCCCTATCCACATTAAGTAGGTTGCCAATAGACAGTTCTCACATGAAAACATGCCAAAATATAGTGATAGCATTTGATGGCACCGAAAGAAAGGTAATGGGAAGGATTGAGATGCCTCTTCTAATCGGACCGAACACATACGAGGTAGATTTCCTAGTGATGGATATCAAGCCTTCTTATAATTGCCTATTCGGGAGGCCATAGATTCACTCGGCAGGGGCAGTATCATTATCATTGCACCAGAAGCTAAAGTTGGTGACAGAGGGCCGGCTGATAACGATAAACGCAGAGGAGGACATTATTGCATCCGTCACTAGTGATGCGCCGTATATAGAAAGTGATATTGAGGCGATAAAATGTTCCTTTCGGTCATTAGAGTTCGTAAATGCAACTTTCATCATTGAATGGGGCAGGGTCCCAATGCCAAAAATATCGGAGGCTACGAGGATGAGCTTGCAACTAACAGTGAGAAAAGGGGCATTGCCTGAAAGGGGACTTGGAAAGTATCTTCATGGACGAGTTGAGATGCTAGTTTTGGCTGATAAACAGGATCGCTTTGGCTTAGGGTATAGGCCAGATGCAAAGCAAAAGAGAAAGGGGATGGAAAGGAGGCAAAAGAGGCGAAGAGCACGATTAAGTGGGGTAGAGGTCAAGTGGGAATCGATAAATTTTCCCCATATATCCAATACATTTGTGTCAGGAGGAATTATCTATCCTGAACCGAAGATGACAGAAAAAAGAATGGTCGAACATTTGATTAGAAATCTAAATATCAACGTCATATCTGAAGAGAAAGTGATGGAAAGAGACTTAGCAAGCCTTCACCCATATGAGCCTGGAAGTGTTCTGAACAACTGGATTGTGGAAGAAATTCCTATAGTTTTTAGAGCTAACACAGAGTAATGTTCAAAACACACTTGTTGTTTTAAAGCCTAGAAACAATAAGAATCTTTTGTGAAATAGGCTCATGTTCAAAACGTCTTTATTTCAATATAAATACACTTTTATATCCTATTCTGAGTAAATATTCTTTCATCTTGTGCAAATATTCTTTTCTTGTATTTCATTTATAGTCATGCCATACAAATAAAGCTATTCTTTTATTTTTTTTGGATATCCTCTCGTGCCTACAATAGGTCTTCAGATATCAATGACATGAGTGACACTGTTATGGACTCAGAGCTCCCTTCTGAGCGAGACATGTGTCTTGAGAGATTTCAAGATTTTGAAGATGATGAAGACTGTAACTAACATCCGAATTTGTTAAGGATGGTAGAGCAGGAAGAGAAATAGATCCTACCCCATAAAGAGACAATCGAGAATATGACCTTGGAAGAAGGGAAAGAGGTGAACATTGGAACATGCGTAACTGAGGGAACAAGATAGGACCTCATTGAATTACTGCAGGAGCTCAAAGATATCTTTGCATGGTCGTATCAAGATATGCCTGGGTCATTAATATTGCAGTGCATCTCGTCTTCATAAAAGGAGAGTGCAAGCTAGTTTAACAGAAGCTCCGAAGGATGAGGCCCGATGTCACAGTAAAGATAAGGGAAAAAGTCAAGAAACAATTTGATGCTGGGTTCTTGCAGGTGGTACTCAAAATGGGTAGCTAACGTTGTTCCTATTCTTAAGAAAGATGGAAAAGTGCGGATGTGCCTAGATTACAGGGACTTAAACAAGGCCAGCCCAAAAGACAACTTCCCACAGCCTCACATCGACACTTTAGTGGACAACACAACAGGTTACTCACTGTTCTCCTTTATGGATGGTTTCTCTAGGTACAATCAAATAAAGATGCATCCTAAAGATATGGAAAAGACCACATTCACAACCTTATGGGGGACTTTTTGCTATAGGGTGATGCCATTCAGGTTGAAGAATGCGGGAGCAATATATCAAAGAGCCATAGTAACCTTGTGTCATGACATGATGCACAAGGAAATTGAGGTCTATGTCGACGATATAATCGTAAAATCCCGAACAGAAAAGGAGCATATACAGGTTTTGTGGAAATTGTTCCTGAGGTTGAGGAAATTTCAGCTAAAGCTCAATCCAACAAAATGTACTTTTGGAGCCAGGTCAGGGAAGCTGCTTGGTTTCATAGTCAGCGAAAAGGGAATTAAGATCGACCCCAAAAAAGTCAAGGCTATATAAAAATTACCTCCGCCGCGCACTCAGAAAGAGGTTCGAGGTTTCCTGGGAAGATTAAATTACATCGCCCTGTTTATTTCACAACTGACTAAGAAATGTGATCCCATATTTCACCTTCTTAAGAAACACAACCTAGGCATGTGGGATGATAAGTGCCAGAAAACTTTTGATAATGTTAAACAATATTTATCCAATCCCCTAGTGCTAATGCCATCTAGTCCTAGTAGACCATTGATACTGTATTTAACAGTATTTGAAAATTCAATGGGATATATGCTCGGCCAACACGATGAGACAGGAAAGAAAGAAAGGGCGATATATTACCTCAGTAAGAAATTCACTGAATGTGAAATGAGATACTCGCCAATTGAGAAATTATGTTGTGCCTTAGTTTGGACAACTCGAAGATTGAGGCAGTACATGCTGTACCATACGACTTGGTTGATCTCGAAATTGGACCCTCTAAAGTACATGATGGAGTCGACTGCTTTAAGTGGAAGAATGGCCCAATGGCAAATTTTTCTTTCCGAGTTCGACATAGTGTATGTGAACCAGAAGGCTGTAAAAGGGAGTGCAATAGCAGATTTTCTTGCCAGCAAAGCTTTAGATGATTACGAGTCTTTAAGCTTTGATTTCCCTAATGAAGATCTAATGTATGTGGCAACTACCAAAGAAGACACTTCAGAAGATCATTCTTGGAAGCTGAATTTTGACGGGGCGTCAAACGCTGTTGGTAATAGAATTGGGGCAGTCCTGATATCCCCAAATGGAGATCATTATCCATTCACTTGGAAATTGGATTTTAATTGTACAAACAATATGGCAAAGTACGAAGCATGTATCATGAGAATCCGTATAGCCATCGAACGTAAAATCAGGGTGTTAGAGGTGTATGGGGATTCTGCACTGGTGATCTATCAGTTCAAAGGTGAATGGGAAACAAGGGACCCTAAGTTAATTAGTTACCGGAAGCTAGACCTGGAGTTAATTGAAGGGTTTGATGATATCACTTTCTATTATCTCCCGCGAGACAAAAACCAGATGGCTGATACCTTGGCGACGTTAGCTTCTATGATCAAATTAAATGGACGAGAGGATATGAAGCTAGTCCAAATGAGTATTTGTGAGACTTCAGCTCATTGCTGCAATATTGATGTAGAAGAGGAGAGTGATGATTATCCTTGGTATCATGATATTCTACGATATGTGAAGAGCCGTGAATATCCTGATCAGGCAACTAAAAATGATAGGGGAACGTTAAGGAGGCTGGCCAGCGACTATGTCTTAGACGGAGAGATCTTGTATAAAAGGAGGAAAGATCAGGTGCTGCTAAGATGTGTTGACGCTGTTGAAGCTAGGAAAATCCTAGAAGAAGTCCATGAAGGTATTTATGGTATGTATGCCAACGGGATTACAATGGCTAGGCAAATCATGAGATTCGAGTATTATTGATCCACGATAGAAGGAGATTGCATCAGTTACGCCAAGAAATATCGTAAGTGTCAAATTTATGGAGACAAGATCCATGTGCCTCCTTCGCCTCTTCATGTTATGACTTCCCCGTGGCCTTTTTCAATGTTGGGCATGGACGTCATTAGGCTAATTTTTCCAAAGGCTTCTAACGGACATCGATTCATCTTTGTGGTCATCGATTACTTCACCAAATGGGTAGAGGCTACTTCATACGCCAACGTCACAAATTCAGCGATCAGCAAGTTCTTGAAGAAGGAGATCATATGTCGAGATGGCATGCCAGAAAGGATCATATCTGATAACACGTTGAATTTGAATAACAGTGTGATAGTAGAGGTCTGCAGACAGTTTAAAATTAAGCACCACAACTCATCACCATATCGCCCAAAAATGAATGGTACAGTTGAGGCAGCTAATAAAAATATCAAGAAGATTGTGGGGAACATGACTGAGACCTACAAGGATTGGCATGAAAAGTTACCATTTGCTCTGTATACTTATCGAACATCTGCCAGAACTTCTACCGGGGTAACACCTTACTCATTGGTTTGTAGGATGGAGGTAGTTTTGCCCATTGAAGTCGAAATTCCTTCTCTCCGGGTTTTATCAGAATCAAAGCCTGACGAAGCAGAATGGATCCAGTCCCGATATGATCAACTGAACTTGATTGAAGAAAAGAGGCTGAAGGCTATCCGTCATGGTCAAATGTACTAGAAGCGAATGATGCGGGCTTACAACAAAAAAGTTTGCCCCAGAGTATTCCATGAGGGGGACTTGGTTTTGAAAACGATCCTCCCTATACAAAAATATTTCAGAGGGAAATGGATGCCAAACTAGGAAGGACCTTATATGGTAAAAAAGGCTTTTTCTGGAGGGACACTGATATTAACTAAGATGGACAGTAAAAGCCTGCCTAACCCAGTAAATTCAGATTCAGTCAAGTAGTACTTCGCTTAAAAGGAGGCTAAGGTGAAAACCCGCAAAGGGCGCCAAAAAAAAAGAAAAAAAAAAGAGGAGAGGACGAGGTGAAAACCCTCAAAGGGGGCCTTGAGACCAAAGGGGTTTTAAATTGAAAACCCGAAAAGGGCAATTCAAATTTTGATCAAAGAGGAGGCATGTGGTAGTCTTGCTGTGCTGGAATTAACGAAAAGGAAGCACGCTACGTCTTGGGGTATCGACAAAGTACTCTAGATCTCCTAGGCACGTGAAGAGCCCAAAATGGTTCTCATAGAGTTCGTAAAGAAGAGCTCAGGCTGTGATATCTGGGGCACTAATTTTTGTTCCCTTTTACCTATTTTTGTACTCCGGCAATATTTACTTTCTTTTATTAATCTTTTTTTTTTGAATTTTGTTCCAAATAAATTTTAGTTTTGTCTATCTTTATAATCTTTTTCAAGCGCTCGTATTGAAATAACGATTAATGAACTAATAACACCTACTCCAGAAAGCTCTAAACAGTGCAAGAACCTAAAACTGGACTTTTGTTTAAAGCTTACCCAACTTAAGGGTTAGAACTATTTGAGTCTAGATTGAGATTATCTCTTCGGATTTTCAGTCAAAGATATTGGTTGAACAGGAAGGATATCACCTCAATAACAGAAATGAGCAAAGCATAAGAAGGGATCCTTCTCAGAAAGAGAAAGGATATTCCTCATCCATGCAAATATCAGATGGATACATCTGGTCATGACGCCCGGGGAATGGTGTAATAGACCAAATTGATGAAAGATTCAGGTCCTATACTCCTGAGTTGCAAGAGAGGGTTTTGAAGATGGTACAAACCTTAGGTCCCAAAAGTACAGTGAAATGGACCTTAAAGTTACAATAGGGCAAGCCAGTTGAGCAAAATGGGTTGTTTCTACGGGTTTTCTGTTTGAAAATTTTAGCCGAGCAAGTAGGTAGCATAATACAATAATGGTAAAACTCTGATGAGTAACGAGTACTGACGCTTTAAGCATTTAAAAAGGAATCTTTTTTTTTTAATGTCTACATTCATATCATTCATAGCACATTTGGTTAGGAGCATCTGATTGATTTTAATTATAGTATCCTAATCATTTGGCATAAACTTAGGCATATGAAACCGAGTCTACAGGGCATGTTCCTCAGAGGACAATATAGCGACATCAGTGAAATTGCAGATCTTATCTCCCTAAGCAGTAATGAAGCAGATCGAAGATGGCGAATCTTATCTCCATGTATCGATAATGGAGTAGATTTTAGCTACCAGCCTTATCTCTATGAGGTAGCAAGAGAGCAGGTTGAAGATACAAGTCTTATCTTCCTGGGGTAGCAAGGAAGAAGACTAAAAATTGCAGATCTTATCTCCCTAAGAGTAGTGGAGCAGGTCAAAGATGGAAAATCTTATCTCCATGTGTCGGCAATGGAGTAGATTTTAGCCACCAGCCTTATCTCTCTAAGGTAGCAAGAGAGCAGGTTGAAGATACAAGTCTTATCTTCCTGAGGTAGCAAGGAAGCAAACTGAAAATTACAGATCTTATCTCCCTAAGCAGTAGTGTAGCAGATCGAAGATGGCGAATCTTATCTCCATGTATCAGCAATGGAGCAGATTTTAGCCACCAGTCTTATCTCTCTGAGGTAGCAAGAGAGCAGGTTGAAGATACAAGTCTTATCTTCCTAAGGTAACAAGGAGGCAGACTGAAAATTGCAGATCTTATCTTCTTATGCAGTAGTGGAGCAAATCAAAGACGGCGAATCTTATCTCTATGTATTGACAATGGAGCAGATTTAAGCCACTAGCCTTATCTCCCTGAAGTTGCAGTGGAATAGGCTCAAAATTACAAGTTTTATCCCCCTGAAGTCGCAATGGAGCAAACTGAGGATGTAGAGTAGATTGAAAGCACAATTCCTATACCCCTGAAGATGCAGTGGGTTGGAATGGGGTTACTTGAAGAATATGAGCATAAAGAGGTTGAGATGTGGCAAGGCTGGGCAAAATTGGCCTTTTGTGGTCTTTCCTTCATTCTCATTACATGACAACGCGCAAAGAGGGGGCAGCTGTGAGACCCGAATTTTCCCGGGCTACCTAATTTTGGCCCAAATACCCAATTACGGCCCATACACATACAAAGCAAAAGCAAAAACAAATAATAAATCCAAAAATATAAGGACCAACCCAATTATATAAAACAACCCAAAAAACTTTGACCCAATTTTTAAAACCCAAAACTCTACAATAGCCCAAATAAGAAAAGAACCCTAGGCTACTCCATGCGCCGCACGAACGCAGCCACCAGCAATCACCACGTACTCCACGTTGCACGTTCGCCCCAGCTCGCGTGTAGCACGCCCCACGCCCGTTTCTCCTCCACGTCTTCGTGACCTGCGACGTAAGCAAAGAAATAGCAAGTAACTGTTGTAAAAATGGCTACAAAAGGCCTCGAATATTCTTTGTTTTGGGACGGGTTTTTTTTTACCTTTTTTCATAGAAATAGAATACGAGAAAATACAAGATTTACACAAAAATCAATAGATATCAGACAAAAAATTCACTTCGAATGTGGTTATTCATCATTTTTTTTTTTTCATTCAAATCTGGTATATATACTAAGGTATGATAAAGGGGAGAGGTTGGATGTACCTTTCAGTGGCCGTCTACGGTAGCGTATGAGGTGATGGTGGGGGGCCTGGTTGTGAACCATTCGGCTGAAGGTTGAGAGAGCATCTCAAAAATTTTGGGGTTTCTTTTTTTAAAAAAAGCAAAAAGGTAAAATGTTTTTAAGGAAAAAGGGGTTTAAAAAAAGCTTTGGGTTTTCTAAAGGCTTCTTTAATGTTTTTTTTTAAAAAAATGAAATAAAGGTTGTGTTTAATTTTAACAGCATTTGGGGGAGGGAAAGTGATAGCATGCGCATTGACAAGCTAGATCCGCGAATGTTCCCCTTAAATGGGTAATTTGCGCGGCCAGTCATTCCTATTTTTGCACCATCTTTAATCTGTTCCTATTATGTTTCTTTCATTTTTTCCCAGAGGTTTGTGCGCTGTTTCAATTTTGTCTGCGCCTTGACAGTGCTTTTTGTGATTCAGAACATTTGCATTTTTAATCCTTGTTCTTTTGTGCGCATCTTATTTCGGTCCTTAATTTTGTTTTAATAATTTGGTTTGTTCATAAATTATTCATCTCATTTTGCTTTCATTTCAATTGAGTTTTTTTTTTAGTTTTTTTAAACTCTTTACGAGTTATTCATTGTTTTTTAACATATTATTTTAAATTATTTATTTGATTTCACACTGTTTTCGTCTTTTCCTTTGATAAATTTTCATTTTATTTTAGTATAATTTATTTATCTTAAAATTTTCCTTTTGAATATTAGTTATTCAAATATTATATTTTCTTTTTTTGTATATATTATTTATACTAAAGTATTTATATTTATTTATATATTATTTATTTTTGATGGATCTATGTATTGCTTTGTATATTATTTACTTTGACTTTCTTCTCACATAATACTCATTATAAAATTAATTTATATATTATTATTTTACATATTATTAATTTCTGTTCTTATTTTTATGGCCTATTTTAAACTTTTACATACAAGTCTCTTTTTACAAATAATTTATTCTTAAATTGTTCTTATATTATCATTTTCCAACCCATTTTCTTATTCATGGTTTGATTTAGCTTTGTTGGTTATTATTTAGGAAATTTGGTATTTATTTTATTTTATTTTATTTTGCCTTATATATGTTATATTCTTTAATCATTTTTATTCATTAATTTTAAACTAAATGTTAGTTTTAAAATAAGGTGGTTCTTGAAATTGTTACTATTAAGTATTTTGATTCGTATATTTGTACTCTTTTCATTGTCATGCATTTGTATAATGTTGAACTTGTATATTTTTGTCTCATGCTCCATACAATGCTGGTATGATTATTATTATATCAAATTTTAAATTCCAAATCTTCGCCCAATATCGGTTGCTTTTTGCCCTTAAGTAAACCAAACAAATATATTTTGAGCCGGCTTTACAAAATAATGGCAATGTTTGATGTTTGGAAAATCGGGAAATTGTGCCCTAACGTGCTGGGTTTCGATTTTTCATTTGTCCAAATAATCAAATGTCCCTTTAAAATTTCGTCTGTGTTTTCTAAACTTCGAAACAAGGCAATATTCTATGTTTGGAAATATGAGAAATTGTCCCCTAACGTGTTGGGTTTCGGTTTTCCGTTGGACCAAATAATTGAGTATCCTTTTGTAATTTTTCAACACATAAGCTTTTGGAAATTAAGACTCGGTCATGGTTTCGAGGGCTTAAAAGGTCATGTCCTAACGTGCTGGATGTGATATTTTATTCCTTCGTAACAAGGGAATTCTTAATGTCCAATTCGAGTTATTCAAATGTTTTAAAAGAAATCGTATTTCAAAACCATTTCAAGTTTTCGACATTAAGACATTAATTAATCAATTAGGTACCAATTTTGGGCGTTACGATGGTGCTAACCCTTCTTCGTGCATAACTGGCTCCCGAACCCTTTTTTTCAAATTTCGTAGACCCAAAATCATTATTTTAATAAGTCAAAATATTTTATTAATCGATCCCAAGGTGATTCGATCACACCTCGAACAAAGATCAGTGGCGACTCTATTTTTTCATTTTAAAATCAATCCTCGTTTTTTAGAAAAAATTAAAAATGGTTTCGACAACAGTTTTTCGTAAGCTTACGCTAAGAAACACGTTTTAAGGACAATTAATTAACTAAATAAATATTTTGACAATGGATAAAAGCAAATAAGAGTTCAAAAACTGAAATGGTTTTATCATATAAATTTCGTTAACAAATCCCATTCTTTGCAACACCTCCAGATTCGGCCATAACGTCTAGGCGGGATTTGAGGTGTTACAGCGATCATATAGTGAAGGCGGGTGCTCCAGAAGAGACCCAAGATATAACTAATAAGTAAAACTCCATAAGAGATTTAGGTACCTGAAACTGAAGATTAAAATAGTGAAAATAAAATATCTCGATAAGTTATGTCAATTTGAAAAAATGTCGAACCAATAATAAAAGTGGTCGACAATGATTTTGTATGCAATATTATTGTTGAAATAATTAAATAAAAGGAGGATCTTAAGTAAATCTATTGAGAAATATAGATATGAAATAAATTGATCAAAATAGAAAAGACAGAACTCAAGTACAATTAAATTTATAGAGTTTTTGGACCAGTAGTCCAAATATCTAACGGTAAGGGTGCAAATGAAGTAATTTTACAAAACATAATAAAATATGAAGGTTTTGCTAAATATGAAGGTTTTGCTAAGTCCTAGCATTAATTATGAAAAGATATAATATTCTTTTGTAGTGGATGCAATAACCTTCAGATATATTATTAAACTAATAGTTCATAAAAGAGTTAACTTGCATCTAATGGTTGTTGTTATAACCTTTTATGAATCACTATATAGTAAAGTTTATATTAAAATCCTTAAAGGATTTAGAATGCCAGAAGCGTATTGAAATTATCGAGAAATTGTTCATTTATATAAATTGAAATAATTGAACATCGTGGTAAATTTGATTGAATCAATAGTAATTGAAAATGATTATAAAATATCCAAAATACCTATTTTTATTTTTATAGAGGAATAATAATTAAAGTTTGCTATGATTATTGTTGAAATTCCTGAAGAAATCAAAATATATTTCCCCCAAAATTTCCCCCCACTCATGACTTTCAAAAAATTGGTAATATAAATGCTTAGCAAATACATTCAAATAATCATTTGAACGACTAGTATTCAAGATTGAATACGTAGAATATGAGAAAGTATGTGATGTTTTCATTAGGAGGAGTAAATACGCTTTGTACTCTTTTTCCCTTAATCGAGGTTTTGACCCATTGAGTTTTCCTAGTAAGGTTTTTAATGAGGCATCATATTATGCGTATTATAGATATGTGTACTCTTTTTCCTTCGCTAGGATTTTTTTTTCCCACAAGGTTTTTATCTTAGTAAGGTTTTAACGACACACATTATCTACCAATGGACATCCAAGGGGGAGTATTATGAATATCTTATTAAGTGGATGTCCATTAAGATCAAGATAAGTTTTGATATACTTTAAATTTTAATAGTCATTAGAAGTAGATCTCTACTTCATTTATATTTCTTATGCCTATAAATAGAGACTTTAAACAAAGTTTAATAAATATTCGATTGATCAATAAAATATGCTCTCTTTACTCTTCTATTCTCTTTGTTATTTATTCTCTGTCTATTTCTTTTATAACAATAAATATTTATTAGAAAGAATTTCATTTTTTTTCTTATTTTGCTCATTAACAATGCATCGAATTGTGGTGCATTGATGATTAATAAAATTTAGAAATGTAATTTTATTTATTAATTAGTGAGGGTTATCATTAATAAAATTTACAAATATAATTTTATTTATTAAAGATTATTTTCATTTAATAAAATACGATTAATTTTTTATATAAAATTTAAACATTTTGTTGAAATAATGTTATTTATTAAAGATTATTTTTATTTAATAAAATATTATTAATATTTTTATAAAAAAATTAAACATTTTATTAAAATTTAAAATTTTATAGTTGAAAAATTGTTAGAAAGAGTAAAAATATAAGATAACTTATACATAAGTGACTCTAAAATAGTGTCATTCCTATTTTGGTCACTCTAATTTTTGTGTCAATTTAGTTATTCTAATTAAGATAATTACTTAAATTAATCTCTATAATTAATCCAAAACACTTTTTTAGTTTATTTGCAACATAAGACTAAAGTTTTTAAGTTTTCTCTTTTCCTTCTTAATTAAAGTGACTAAATTGACAAAAAAATTATAGTGAAATAGAAATGACATTTTTTAAAGTGACCTGTAGTGTAATTTATCCAAAAATAAAACATTAAAAACCAGTTTAGAAAGAAGTTTGACTATTATAAAGATTGATTGTTATAGAGAAGATTGACCCTATAAAAATTTAAAGAGGAGACTGACCCGATAAAAATTAACTAAATCTACAATTTTCACAAAATGCAGGGATTAATAGCATAATCTAAACCTTTTCAAATTATTATTATTTATTTGATTGCATCCGGTATTGTGAAAAGCCACCAGACGCTTTCTAGTTATTTGTTCTATTAGTACATGACAGAGACAGCCGTACACTTGTTCAATTTACACAGATATCTTAAAAAGAACCTAAAAAAAGACAGAAAAAGACGCCCCTTTTTCTTCAAATCTTACAGTGAAATTAGCATTAAAAAATGGTTTCCATTGTATGCATTCAGCACAACTTCATGGGAGAACCATCTAAAAGATGGTGATCCACTGATATCTATCAGGTTAAATGATGTTGCAGCTCCCTTCACGGCTGAAGAAGCAAGATCAATGAATGATTAGTCACTCCAGGGAACATATACAACTGCATTTTGTTAATGCGTGCAAGATATGGCACGTACCTTTTTGTGCGTTCATAAGGGGCCAAAATTTGCTCAAACTTTAGCCACTCCGGACACGTTTCTTCGAGATGTACATTTTTTGGTCCAGAAATATAACCATGAAAGATGAATTGCAGGCTCCTTTCCCTGCTTTGCCAAAATCAAAGAAGCCACAAGTTTGTGATGCTGTGGAACCAAAGTGACAGTAAATGATGTTTGAGTTTTTAATAACCTACCTCCCTTCATACTCTGATAACCAAGCTAAATACGCCGCTCCAAAATACATGGACACAAATGGATTTGTGAGATCTTCCATGTAATCAACTCGATAAGCCCTATAGCCCATCTCTCTTCACAGAAAAATTAGGAGTTTTAGAAATATTTGGTCATTGTTATAGGACTAAAAGGGACAAGTGTAGAACATTTATACTGTGTGAATGATCAGGAAAAAAAAAGGAAACAAGCTAATTTCATGTTAAGAAGCTAATAATTGTGTCAAAATCACATTTTTAGATAGTAAATGTATTGTCATGGTCTGGTATAAACCTCATAATGCCTGCAGGTTGCATGAAATAACTGTCATATGAACCCAAGGAGGTAGAATGGAGGAATACTAGAATTTAAGTTCTTTTGCTTACATTTGTTTATAGCAAAGATATTCTGTTTTCTCATATTTTCACTTACTTGTAAAGCCAGAAAGCTTTAGAGTAGTCAATTCCCATTAGACCAGTTGATGCTTCATTCCCATCTATAAAGCGCATGCTAACAACATCGGCCAGAGCACAAAGTACTGTCTGTACAAAATATAAGTGTTGGGATTAAAGTTAGACAAAAAAAAATTGAAGATAGATATTTTGCAACATAAAAGCTCAGTTGCTTCATATGTATTTAAGAAAACTTGATTCAATGAACATCAATCTCAAATTAGTTATCAGCAACTGCAGGAAACCAGCTCCACCATTATAACTGATCTGGACTCTAGCCATACAGTGGAAAATATAAGTTCTAATTGTAGAGATTAATCAAAACGTATTACTTGTAGTGATTTTAGGACTGATTTTTAAGTTTCATTTAGTACTAATTTTAGGAAGAGTAAGTTTCTTGATAGTTTCCTAATTTATACTGGCTGTAGTAAGGATATAAATACCTAGACCTGTACCATTGTTTTAACCCAAGTCATTCAATAAAAACAATTTGTTTTCTCACATGATATCATACCAAGCCTTCATTGCTGATTCTTTTCATCACTTATTTTCCTATTTTTCAGTCTTCATTTTTTTTTTTTTTTGAGTGGTTTGTACATTTTCATCCTTTGTTTTTCAAATCATTAGGCTTATATCTTGCAGATTACAATTCTAGCCTTCAGTGCCATTTATTTTAAGAGAAACATTACTACAACTCAAACTCAAATATAACTCTGAAAAAAATAGAATTTAATAGAGTATTGAGATACTTAGAGGCCTATTAGGGGTGTTAGATAAGCTCAAAGCCAATGGTACATATTCTTTAGCGTTCTCAAGTATACTCTTCCTTGTGAGCTCAATGTCTGAAATTCATATCAGACTCAATTTAGTACTCATTCTAAATGTCCAACCAAGAGAAAATTTTCAGCTGCAGTTAGTTTAGTCACCACAGTGACAGGCAGCGGAGACATCCAAACGAATCCACTGCTGGTTCTAGAAAATGTCACCTATGTTCCTAAGCTATCTACTAATCTAGTATCAATAACAAGCTCGCTCAGGATTAGAACACAGAGAAGAATGGACCTGCAAAGGAAAGGATAGACTCTACCATGTACCATCTTGACACAATAAGTAATTAAGAAAGTCAAACCGTCATGTCTTTCCTCTTCCAATATAAGACACACTTCCTGGGAATTGAGGTAGCACACTCAAGCTCTTTTATCTCACAACAAAAATACATAATTGATCTTTTGAAGGAAACTAGAACCAGCATGCAAACCTACATATACCCTAATAGATTCCCATGGTAAGCCTTGGGAAGGTAACGATGATGCTGCTCTAGGCAGAGAGATGTACCAAAACATTGGTGGGAAAACTCATTCATCTTTCACACAGAATGGCAGATATCACATATGCTATGAGTGTGGTAAGACAGTTTATGCATAGACCTAAAAAGTACATCAGAAAGTTGTTGCTTGATCTACATGCCCTATGTTTTCAATATAGGATAAAGCACATTAAAGTATATAAACAATTCATAAAGGAGAAACCAGATAGAGGCTTGATTTGCACACCCTACATTTCAACCAAGTGTCTACTTTTGGATGTGTTGACTAAAAGACCCAATCAACAATATCACATAAGCTGGTAATGGAGAATACCTATTCATCAACTTGACGGGAGTGTGGAAAATATAAGGTGTATTTGGGAGATTAGTCAAAACATTACTTTGAGGAAAATGTTACTACAGAGATTTTAGGATTGATTTTAAGACCGATCAAGCTTCATTTTATGATTAAATTTAGGAAAAGAAAGTTTCTTGGTAGTTTCCTGATTTATACTGGCTGTAGTCGTGTATAAAATACCGTAATTTACCATTGTTCTAAGACAAGTCAGTCAATAAAAATAATCTACTTTTCCACATATATTGTACAAAAAGTAGACAGATCCAGGTCCTTTTCATTGAATCAATCCATGTAAACTTTAGTTGTACTTGATCTCGTTTCTCTTACTTTTATTCATTCATATTTTCATAATAGTGCATCTGAAGACCTATATTATACTTGTCCCAACATGTTAATCATTCCTTGTTTTAGTCTATTCATACTTAAAAGATAGAATACTAGCCAATCTTCTGAATTTGTCCTTACACACACACATATAGAGAGAGAGAGATGCACACTAGATTATGTCACACCTACCATGTGGCTAAAACCAGTGGCGAATCCAGGGGGGCTGGCAGGGGCCTCGGGCCCCCTTAAAATGAAAAATTTTTCATTTAGACTCGTTTATAGTTTATAAAATTTTAAAATTAGTAATGAAAACACAACTAAAATAATGCTTATATTTACTATACTAAAAGAATTTAAAAGACAATTATACCTTTATAGTATTTGTTATTGATGTATGTGGAAAATATAATTAGTCAACTATTATGGAAACATGTCTTATTTAGACTGATTTTATGTATCAGTTACAGTGATTTTAGAATCTTAATTTTAGGAATCATTTTACCTTGATCTTAGAACTGATTTAGAGGATTTCACTTTCTAGTTCATAGTATTTGGTCGTCTATAAATACCTAAGCTACCAGTGTTTTACACAAGCTATCCAAGAAAAATATCATCTTTTCACCATCCTATTTTCCTACTCTTCTTTTCACCTTACTAAAAACAATATGGTTTTTCAATCAACTTACCAACTTAGTGTCACTTGACTCCTGGCATAAAACTTGGTCAGGAATTTTCTTGTGGCATATTACACTCACATACATATGTATATTAGCATTATTTCACTGAGTTTCATTCAATCACTTTTTAGCTCATGCTTTTGCTAAGAGAGTACACCCCAAGCCAAATCAGTGGCCTTACCTTTTGAATTGTTAGTTCAAATCTTCGAACCAATCATAAATCTAAGATATAATTTTGCTAACATGTAAAACTACAGCCTGCCCATCAAGAAAAATAGAAGACAATTAACCAGCTTCAGATTTTGTACTGTTTTCAACTAGTGTATTGGGAAGAATAATACTAGACACCCTCATGTTCCTAGTAGGTTTAATCAGGAACATCAAGAATCACAAAGAAAATCATGTTGCGATCAAGGAATCACCATGAAAGATCAGCAATATAATATATATATATATAAAGAAATGGAGGGAAATTTAAGAAATTGGTTGCTCTGTAATAAGAGAAAACTTCAAACTTTAAACCAACAGCCCCACTGGATGTGGGAATACTTAAAAAGTATCTATATTGCATTTAGAATAAACTCAAGTTTAGTACACAAGTGGCCAGCAAAGAAAAGGAAATAAAGAACCTCAGATGCTCCATGAATGATGCATTTGGTGCATTGCAGGGGCCTGGATAGGATAATCCTTATTTCTTTTCTTCTTCTTTTTTTTTTTTTTTTTTCTGAATGTCAGATAGGATAACTTTTATCCAATAACACATATGATGCTCCTTTAAAAGGAGGATACGAGTACCAATTTGGTTTCTAATACAATGTGGCCTAGGAGAAGCTATCCTCTTTATTCCTTCAAATCTGATCATCTTCATAATCCACTTCAATAAATGCACCACAAATGGTGGGTGAAAAGGAATGTTGAATGATAAGAAGATAGCAACATATGCATATGACTTGGAAGAAAAGGAGAGGAAATACTTGATGTACTTAAGATATATGGTTTAGAATTACTAATCATGTAGGTCATATATTTGGATTAAGTTTTTAGCGTATAAGTGCCAACGGCTCCGTAAACTATCAGCGATTCAGAGTTCATTTTGCTAAGCAAACCATTTTATTATAAAGGGTTTTGCTAACAAGCATGCTTAGGGCACTCTTTTAAAGTTAGTTATAACATTGTATTATATGCAATAGTTGACAAGTTTATTCATCATTTCCAATGCTTCAGAAGATATTACTATATATTAGCTAAATCGTATTACAAAATGTAATTTGTAGACACAAAGCATTTGTTATTTAAAATATTCCCAATTGCCTATAATATACCACTATTCACTTTATGTAAAAATATTTTTGGGGACACAAGAAAATGTCTGAACAGACTAATCACAAATTCTAGTCCAAAAGTGTGCGTGGACCCTGGCTTGTGCATAAAAGTGTCCAAAATTTATTTGTAAAGGAACATAATGATATTATTTGTATAACTGCCTGGTAATATTTCAGTTTCTACTTTTAAATATTCTTCTTCTAATTTTGTACTTACAGGATTTATTCCCCTTGTACTGAAGTACTTGGAAACAATAATTTCTGCAATGGCCTGCAATAGGAGTTCCATGTCAAGAATTTGAAAAACAACATTTTAGCTCAGTAATTAGAAAGATTAATTGCAAAAAGACGGGATACTCCTGGCTATATCAAAGCAACATTCTGTTACAATAGTATGGACCCGTTGAGGAATTATTATAAAACTAATTTAATGGAATTACATGGTTTCCACTCAATTTTCTTTTCCTTTTATTCTCTTTTATTTAAGTCCAAATTAAGTCTATATCATCAAGTAATTTCGTATATCATCAGCAAGACAAAACATTCCAGAAGTGTAAGGCTATTAGTAAGGGTGTGAGTGCATTCTTTTCTAGGTGAAACAGCTTGCTTAAATAACTAAAGTTCTTAAGCTACCCCAATTCTTTCTTTCTCTTCTTCCATAATTTCTCATATTTTTTTATCCAGACAAAAAATTACAAACAGCTAGCACTGCAAAAGCCTACAAGCCTTGGTTCCAATAGGTTTTACCTTTATCTCACATATACCATGCAGTCTTAGAACCTCCTTCATACTTAGCAGCCAAACATATTTCAGCACAGAAGTTTCTGTTTCTAGCAATCAAACATACTCCAAACCAAGCTTGAAATCAATTTGTATTAGACTTATAACCAATTCTTATTGTGGATTTTACTTACATTATTGACCCTTAGGATCTTGCGCCATATGCACTTTGGCAAAGAAAAAAGAATCAACTTATACAAAACTTCTAAGACAGGAAATGTAATGATATTTATTGGTATTCTTGACAACATGTCGGAAAAGGAGAAAATGAAAATATTTATTCCAAAATTGATAGGATATCAATTTTCTGTGGATTCATACCCTCAGTTCTACTCGAGAAAGATACGGTTTCTTCTCTTTATTACAGGAAAACCGCACTTTTCCCTTTATTTCCTTAGATTTAATCCATTCCTTGAAGACATCAAGGTGATTCCACATATGTTCCATGTCTTCAGAGGAAACTCTAGAGTCCCAATATAGGTCAAAACCTGCATATTCACACCATAAAGGAAAACAAGCATATCACCTAAGCTAGCAATATAGAGATGAACTACAGACATAAGTAAAATATAATATTCAAAAGGAAAGATCAATTGATGAAATTTTATGTGCTACATTTTTCAGAGTCAAAGATTAGATTAGTAGATTATCCATACGTGTTAGTTTTACTAATTTTAGAAGTGACAGGATAATTACTATTTTACTAATCGAGCTGTTTAAACTGAACTTTCATTTCAAGCTATACAGAGTACAAATCCAACAGTTAATTTGTAAAATAGAGATCCTGCTTCTTCTTTTTTATAACAAAAAAAGGTTAGATTTTTTTTCCGTTGCTTTCTTCACAGTCAGCATGATTAGATATGAACTGCATTTACAAAGCCATTGACATTAAGACTAAATCATTATCTATCTCAAACTGATGAAATAAAAATTTTATTACGAGATCAGTTAATATATAATGACTAAAGGTGGCATAAAATAACCACAAGTAAACGAGCAAAGAATTACCCTTAGATGGTGAAACTGGTGAAGTTGGAAAAGTTGGTGCTTCGATAGGCGAAGGACCATCAAACTGTTTCCTGCACAACAGTGACAAAATAAAATCATCTGTACTGCCGATAGCTAGTTATATTAACATAGCATTTCACTTTGACTGCTAGAAATATGCTTCAAAAGCTAGCATAGCTTCAACTGGGATAACATTTATGTGTTCTTCAGAAGCAAAACAAGATATACTGAGAAATGGATACAGATAACTTCAGTTGCATGAGACAACAAAAAAATGACTATGTCTAGAAATTAACATTACTGACCGATGATCAAGCACAAAGGAGGACATGAAGACCAGATTAGCACAGTGAACATGTTTTAGACCTGAGCTGAACCCCAACAGTTCAAATTCTGCTTATAAAATGATTCTCAGCCATCTTATTTTAAGTACAAATTTCAGAAACACAAAAACCAGGACTTCCCTGGATGACAAGGAAATTCTAATAAATAATAAGTTTACAAACAATATATAGAGAACAAATTTAATGCAGGAAGGTGGTGCAAACGTTTGCCGCTTTCTTTCTACAATATTAATAATGCCATATGAGCTTCATCATAGAAGATAATATTTTAGCATAACATTGTTTACAGTAACAAAACTTACAGTAACTTAAAATTTTAATTACATGCAGAATTAAAGCATTTGGAAGACATTCATAAAGAATAATTTAATTTCAATCAGATAGATAAAATGATGAGAAAAGCAAAAGGACCGCCTAAAGAAAAGACAAAAAAACTAAAATAAAAGTCTCCATTTAACAAAAGGAAAGAATATCCTCAGACAATATAATAATTAAACATTTTAAATCAAATACCTGAGCAACCTATATGCATCCCTTGGAAAATTTTCATGATTAAATGGAGAACTTATAAGAGTATAAAAACCTTGATACATAACATTCTTTCACTTGAAGATAACGCTTCCAATATGGCAGGGTTGATTTATGATTTACTTTTTTTGTACCACCACTATATGCTCTGACTACAAACTCTTCAGTTCTAATTCTGCAAATTTAACACCAATGAGAGAAAAAATACGACATTATTTAATGATTTGGTGAAAAATAAGATATACATTCAAGATGGGTCTAAAGCAGTTACTGTTAACTCACTTGCCATCAAAGTTTGATAACCATCTAAGGTAAGCTGCTCCAAAATATACATTTACAAAAGGCTTGTATAGAATATCTGGATCCTCTTCGACTGGGAATAATAAATAGTCTTCTTCCCTACCAGAATTTTCAAACTACAGCTTTATCAGGGTTAGCTTAGTTAGAATGCCCCCATAAGAGGAACAAAAATTATATTTGTACCTGACAATCCACTCTGCTACTTTAGGTGCAACTTGCATGACTCCTATTGTAATCAGATTAGTTTTCTTGTCATATCCTGTGGCAAGAGGCTGTCTGTTACTTTCTAGTTCTGCAATAGCACAAATCATCTCCTGCACGATAGTGAAAGATGTCAAACTTTAAAAGTTAAAAAGTAACTTCATTTTTTAAACAGATTACTGAGGAAGGATAATTAACTCCTAAGAATGGACATAGGTAGTGCTGGAAAAAACTGCTCGAGTTAAGAGCACTTTTTCTGCACGAAATAAAACAAGAGAATGAGATTATCTGGAACTGGTGTGGTTCAAAATTTAAAGCCTCTGAAGTATGGAAAATTCTGAGGCAAAGACACAGGAAGGTCCAATGGCATGACTAGTTTGGTGATTGCATTCTGAAACACTCATTTGTGGCATGGATGGAAGTCCTATAAAGGCTACCAATGAGAGGTCAAGTCCAATCACAGGGATAACCTATTTCCACTGAATGTCTCTTGAGCAAAATGGAACTTCAAACAAGAGACCATGTGTGTATTGAGTCACTTCTCAAGGCAAATTTAGGAGAGACTTCTTCGATATTGGGGAGTAACTTGCAATGCTGGATCATGGCAGGAAGCACTCAAGTGGGCTATTCAAATAAAAAAAGGAAAGAACTTAACTCAGCTATATTTAGACTTCTCTGGAATGCATATACATATATTATATGGCAGGAAAGGAACTGTCAACTTCATGGAGGTACAGCCAGACAGATGGAGCTATTTAAACTAAACACTGGACTGGTTCGGAAGCGAGTTTTATGCCATCCTCATTTTGTTGGAAATCTTAGTAATTGATTTCCTTGTCATCTTATCTACAGTTTTTGAGCAGGATAGTTTGTAACTAGTACAATACAGATTCGCTTGTAGCAAAATATTGCTTTCTTTTGGATAAATTAAAACTTTACATTATCCAAAAAGAAAAAAGAGCATATCCAGAGCTAGCTGATTAAAGAAGCCTTAATTAAATATGTATAATTAGTTAATTTACACGGACACTTTAAATTAAGTAAAGTACCCAGGCTGTATACATATTAAAGGAAATGGGTACATGACAGCTAGTGCTAGAAAAATATGTAATACAGGGAAATACTGATAATTCAAATCAAACTTGTTCCTTTCCCTTTACTTGATATTCATTGAGTGCATGGTTTTCTCCTGATCTCAATAAAGGATTATCATAGAAAGTAAATAGTACTCGGTGGATTTTACATGGCCAATCTTGTTTGCGCATACTCCTTCCATTAACTTCACTTCAAAAAGCGATAGCTTTTTAACAGAATCTTTTTCTGATATTACTACCTATGATTGGATTTTTAATGTTTTAAGCTTATTTTCCCAGCTTAGCATAGTGTAGCTGCTGTAGCATCAATACTTGAGAATGAAGTACATGTATAGAAGAGCTTCATGATATTTTGGATAAAAACCTACATCTTTAACGTGATATTGACCTTTAATCAAACCCCAATGGCTAAATCTCCAACTCCTTGCCTCAAAACAAATGGCCAAAGCCTAGACTTTAGAGAGAGAAAAGATTAGCTTTGATCAGACAGACAGAGGCTGGGGAGAGAGAGAGGTGGAAGGTTTCCTAAAAACAACAGAAGAGTTCAAAACTAGTGCCATTATCTTATACAATTTGAAAAGGTAACTGAAAAGTTTGTCTGTCAATTAAAAAACTAGTAGAATTATCAGGTAAACTTGCTCTTTCCACCAGGCCTAGAAAAGTGAATTAAGCTCCCTTGGACTAGTACACACTTTCAAAGATTCCTGGCCCACTGTCCGACGTCTCCATTTTTCATCTATTTAAGGTCTGGATTAAGTTACCATTTGACCAATAATGGATGCTGACTGCATCTATGTTACTTAGACTAGGGTGTGAGGGTTGGACACAGATGGATGTGTTCGATACAGATATTTTCAATTTTTTCCAAGGTTTTCCATGTATTTGGTGAATCCTTCGAGGATTATATCCATATACTCATGTAGGAAAATGTCTTAAAACATTGGTATTTCCAAGAGAAATGAGTTGGTGCAAGATAGGACTTCATAGTAGTGCGAGCAACCAAAAGATTCTTATCAGTATGTCCAATTGCCAGTCAGCTGGAATTCCCTGACATTAGTTGATAAGGTGTCTTAAAACTGCCTTGTCATGAAGAAAATCTAAAATAACAAGTGTTTTCCATTTACAATTTTAAAGTTCTGGTTTTCAAGACCGCTCAATCATAACATAGTGAAAAAAATAAGAACAGGTTGAAAATAGAATGATTTTAATCACTATGCTATACTAAATCAAATTAAATTGAACCTTAGCTATGATTCTACCAGGAATAACATTGTCTATTGCTTCAAATGTTATCAATCTTCAGAACATGTATTTTATGCAAAATTGTGCCATTTATTTTCCTTTATCCTCTTTGTATTTAAATAAAGAACGGTTAATTCAATATATAAGGCAAGAGTGGATGAGCAAATAAATTCAAACAATTATTTTAGACACCTAATATTAAACATAACCCTGTCACCAGAATTAAAATCTGGCAAGAAATACTTCATGTTCATTATATGCAAATTAGTAAGAAGAGTCTTTGTAAGAAATTATACTTCCATACCAGTTTATCTTTTCCTGAATATAGATACAGAAGGAAAAACAGTGAAACAGGTTACATGTTCAGGTTATAGGTGACATACTGGATCTAGCTTTGTATCAAATTGTCTGTGTGTAACGATTTCAGCCACAGCCTGAAAGAGCACCAAGCAGAAACTTTATGTAATAAAAAAGATTTTTAACTTTTAAACCATGCAACTTTTGGGAGACTACTTGTCAATATTAAATGTCATAAAGAACTTTGTGAATAAGCTCTTATTGTCTATCCAAAAAGGACAATCTACTTATTGAGATTGAACTTCTCAATTTTTTGCTAGAAGCTTACTATTGCCTCAGAAATTAAATGATACGTCATTCAAGTAAGCTACCCTCATCTCTGTCTGTGTCAAATAAGGCTGTCCATCAGGGTCCCTTGATAGGTGAACTCTTTGTCCTTCAGTTTCCCCGGCATCCGTCCACTCTGTTCTCACTTCAGGGTGGTTCCACATTGCTTCCATGTCCTCAGGATCGGCACATTCATCCCAATATTTGAAACTGACACTCATCCTCGCAGGACTGCTCAATTCTTTCTTATGCCATCTATCAATAAGAATAGCATTGGGTTTGATTACAGCTCCAGTATATATATATATATATATATATATATATATCAGACGTACGCAAGGAAAAGAAACTGTGAAAAATGCATTGCCTTCAAACTCTGACACTCATTGTTAAGGAACAACTTTAATGAATTACAATATCGTATATAGTTCATAAACTGAGTCCCAACCACTGGAGAACATAAACATGTGAGCAAATGAAAATGGTATGGAGCAATCTACCTTTAAAGCAGGAAAAGGCAAGCAAAGTGCAATTAGTATAATCCAACCACCGAAATCAGAAACATTTCATATGAATTTTAAACTCCAAGACTGTGCATGAAAGAAACATTCATGGAAATATTCTCAATTCCAGGAAACCCATTGAAATCAACATATTCCAATGAAACAAATAATCTAAAATGAAAACGTATTGATGTTAAAATGCAGAAACACAAAGGATAAAAGAAACCCATAAATAAAAGAACATAGAGAATAGCATTAGGAGCTTAATAACGAGAAATATAAAATGATACCATAGTTCATAGAGGGGAGAAACGAAGGAAGCTACTTCCAGAAGGGATTAGAAAAGGAAGAGGGAGAAACAAGGAAAGAAAGGTAAAAAAATGAGGAAATAGGGAAGTGGGGAGATTTAGGAAAAGAGAAAAAGGTGGAGGGTATGCCATTGTTTTCTAAAGTTTTGCTTATTTAAGGCTGACAATTGTAGAAATAGAAAGAGGGTGGCGTTGGCCAATTGCACTCGACCGCACCATACATTGACACTTGTCATCTTTCAGGCTGTCTCTGTCTCTGTCTATTCGCACGAACGGTAATAAGAACTCAATTGATAGAACAAAACCAAGTGAGAGCTCATAGTTGAGATTGAGGACCTCAATGGCAGCTTCCTAAACCGGCTGGCATCCGCGAGCTTGGATCAGGTTTTCTTTGGGTTTAGATTTTATCGGGCTCAAACTTCCGGTTTTTGAGGCTCCGATTTTCTCGAACTTAAACTCTTTTGAATTTTTAAATTCAAAATATTACATCGGTTTAAAAATATTGTAAAGTATAATTATATCAATAAATTTAATATTTCGATTATGAAAATATTAATAGTACAAAGATATATAAAATGATGTAAAACTATTTTAGTTTTGCATTGAGATAAATAGATTCCTCTCCATATATATATATATAGATATAGATATTATGTAATAGTATATTATCTATAATAGTTAGTGATTATAAATCTAACTTGACCAACCAAATTTAGCCAATTCAAGCTAACTTGTTGTAAATTTAGTTTTGATTTTGGACAAATTAAAATAGTTAAATATATGTATGTATTAATAGTTTTAAAATATATTATTGCATTATATAATATTAAATCATATATTGTAATAGTAATAAATAATATATTAATTATCATTATATATTATTATTTATTATTATGTTGATTGAAATATACTCTAAGTCATTATACTCTTTGTACATTTGAAAGTTAATGTTACTATTTATGATGTTATATCATATCATATAATATATAATACATCAATAGTTGATATATATGCATTAATGATTAAATATTATAATATTATGCAATACAAAATCTTTTATGATAATTTATAATATAATAATAGTTATATATATATATGCATTAAAGTTTTAGTAAAGTATAAGAACAGTCACCCAACTATTTTGGTCATTCTATTTTTCTCACCCAGTTGTTATTTTATTCGTTTTAGTCACTTAATTTTTCAAAATTAAATATTTTAGTCACTTTTGTAGTTAACTTAGTAACAAAAGTCTAACATGGGTTTTTTCTTGATCTAATAACAAATTTAGCCCTCTAACGTTTACATAATCTATCAATTATTTTATTTTAAATCTTAAAAATTCAACAACTTTAGTTTCAATTCTAAAAATTATAAAATGTATTTAAATCTTTATATTTACTTTTTTTTACTTTTATAATTCATATTTACTTTTTTTTATCAAGTAAGCTCATTTTCTCATAAACCAAAACTTAAAATTAAAGTTATTTTTATTCAGCCTCTTTTAATGTAATCTCCTTTTTTTTTTTTTTGCTACATTGTGTTATACTAAGCTTTATTTGATAATATGTTTTGATACAATAAATTAAAATATTTTGAATAAAATTAAAGTTGAACAAAATTGGTAAAATTGTATTTTCAAATAATCTCTTAGAGATATAATTTTGAACTTACCATTTTGAACTCTTAGAAAGCTTTTTGAATCAACTTTTAATCAAATTAAAATGGTTTCAATCGAGTTAAACATTTTCAATCAAGTTAAAAAAAAAAGTCAGTATTCGTTCCAGGCCAAAAACTTTTTGGCCAGTATCGATAGATTCTAAAATATCGATCCCTCTCCAAAAATTGGTATCAAATTAACATTTTGTTTCTCAAATATTTTTGCCAAGTATTGATCCAGTGTTGATACTTTTCATGTGGTATTGATAAAAGTTTACTAGTATCAATTTTTCTGGCTCTAAAGGTCGCTGAATTTTGCATTAAATGCTAAAAATGTCAATACTTTGTTAGCAAGTATCAATACTCGTGGTTGCAAATGAATTAAATGCACTGGTTATTTCATCTCCAAAGGTTCTATTCATTTTTTCGATAACGACAACAATTGGAAATCAATAAGGGGGTATAAATATCATCTTTCAAAGGCCCTACAACAATAAGAGAAATCATCAAGCTTAAAGATCAATCAAAACAACCTTGTGCTTTCAATTCTCAACAGTTTCCTTTATACACACTTGTGAGCTTTCATTGTATTCATTTTAGCTCAAGTGTTCCTTTTTGTATTTGTGCTTAATTTGCAAACATTCTTATCTTGTAAGGCTTTGTTCTTTGTTTGCCTATTTGTTATTCTCTTTTAAGAGCATTTTGTCTTAAGGTGTGGGTAGAAACCTTAAGGGAGTTTGTAAGGTTAAACATTGTCCTTTAAGGTTGTCAAGATAATGAATTTTGGGAAAATCCTTAGTTGTGGAAAGCTAAGGTAGTGGAGTTGACAATTAGGGCCAAACCACTGTATATTGTTGTGTTTATTATCTCTATTTATTCTCTTAGCTACCACAAATTTTTAAAAGGCCAATTCAGTTCTCCTATTGGCAATTTCGAGTTGATTAATCGAGTTGACACATTGTTCGTCTCAAATGCCTAATTGAAATTGAGAAATGAGCCCAAAATTAACAAATTTATAAATCCAGAAAATTGATTTGGTTGACAACAAAAACTTTGATGGCTTTACTTTTTACTATAGAGATTGTACCAGTTTTAGGCTCTAGTGTTCCAGTATTTTTATCATTCCTAACTCAAGCGTTGGAGAGAGACTGTAGATTAAGGCCATGACATTTGATATTTCCAACTTAGTCAATTGAATGAAGGAATGAACAAAGTGTAAGAGACTATTGAAAACTATTTGAAGTAAAAAATCTTTAAAACATTTTTATATTTAAATTTTAAATTTTTTAAAATATTTTTCATAATATTTATAATTAGGGTTGAAATGAAAATGCTTGTAAATATTGAAGGTTAAATTTATTAAATTTTTAAATTTAAGATCAAATTAATAGAATATGTAAATATTTGAGAGGTAAATTTATTATTAGGCCAATAAAATAAAGTCCATGTTACACTTTCATTAAACAACTAATGGAAGAGTAACTAAAATATTTAATTTTAAAATATTAATTAAATAAAATGAATAAAATTAATAATTGGTTGATCAAAATAGAATCAAATTAATAATTTGGAGATTATTCTTATACTTTACCCTTTATTTTTCAAGGGTTTTGGCTATTTTTTTGGGGTGATGCCATTTTTCTTCTTTTAAATAAAAATAAATATCACGAAGTGAGTGAAATATTTTTATAAAGGTAAGTATTTGGTATATTAATAATATATTTTTATTATACAAGTAGATTTAACAGTATAACATGTATATTTTTTCTTAATATTTAACTATATCTCTATAGGATATTTATCAACTCTTAATTTTATTTGTAACCTAAAAATTTTACTGATAATATTAATAAATTAATAAAAATTAAATATTTTAATAATTATAAACCAACCTTTTAAATGATCCAAATTTATCAAAAAGAATTTACCATCAATTGAATCCATGAAATCAGATGTATATAATATTATTAGATTATCACTAAAAAACTTAGATTATGATGGAAGATAATTTATGGTAAATCATTAAATTATTTATAACCCAACCTTTATTCATCTTGGTTTTCGTTGTTTTATTTGAATATTCATATAAAAATAAAAATATTATTATATTAATATTTGTTATTTATTATTTTGTTAAAATTGATTTTTAAGTAATATTTTTATCATATTAGTGTGAAGTTAACTTGTAATTAAACCTGATTATGGGTTAGGTCATTCGCCCAAACTCAAAGTCTTACCCAAAAAATAGGACGAGTTTAGAAAAATTATAGGCTAAAAAAATAGACTTTAACAAAAAAATAAGGTCCATTTTCTAAATTGATTGGGTCTCAGGTATTTTTTTTTTACTCGGGCTCGTCTAGACTCAAATTTGACTAAAATTTTTTCTACTGTTATTTGTTACTGTTTTGCTATTATTTTTGTTATCATTTTACTATTATATTGTTACTATTTTATTGTTAGATATAACTCTCTCTTTTTTCTTTTTTTTTTTTGTTAATTTTGCTATTATTTTAAAGGCATTTACTTGTTAAGTTGCAACTATCTTAGTATTATTTAAGTATAAAGACTTTTCTTAATGTATTTTCAATTTGTTAAGAAATATTCATTTTAATATTTTAGTGTAATTGATATATTATATTTTTAAATTTATTTTTATATAAAAATTTAATACATGTGAGTCAAACGGACTTAAATTTAACTTTTTTATCGAACTCAAATTTATACAAAATTTTAAACTCATTTTTTCAGACTGTACTCGAACTTAATATTTTATATCAATCCTAACTAAATCCCACTTATGGTCAAATCTACTACTCAATCGATTACACTAGAAACGTAAATTTCAATCTGTTTTACCCCCAAATACCTAAAAAAAAAAAAAACTTTTACACGGATAAACTTTTTGATTAAAACAAATTACAAAAAATAAGAAATAGAAATTAATAATAAAAAAAGGAAATAATCCCCTCCTCTTAATTGCTAAAATGGTAACAAATAAAAAAGAAGAGAAAAAATCCAAGCAATTAAAAGGGTATTCATCCTAAGAAGGAAACAAAAATGTATTTCCTCAGGAAGGATAAAAAAGGCCAGAAATGGACAAACAAATCCAACTCATAATTTGCTGTTTTCTTACCTTTCCCTCCCTATAAAATTCCCTCAATACTTTTCTTAATACAACAGATCTCATAATGATTCTTGTTGAGAATCACTGCTTGCAAAATGCCCAGAAACAAGAAGCTCAATCTTCCCAGAGCAGATGTTGTAGCCACTCATGTTGAAGAAAATAGGTTACAGAGAATCGAATCAGTGATTTACCAGAAAAGAGTTTGCCAAAATGCTGATTGCCGAGTTTTACAAGTCGGCTACCAAGCTATTCTCTAACGGCACTTGGCAACTTTATGTAATTAAACAAATGATAAGGGTAAATTGCACTATTAGTCACTAAATTATAGGAAGTTTTCGTTTTGGTTACTTAACTTAAAAAAAATTTAATTTAGTCTCTAAACTTTTTGAAATTGTTTTTGTCACCTACTTTTAAGGGACACTTTTTAGTTCAGTATAATAACAATTTTGGTCTTCAAGTTTTATACTTTTTATCAATTTGATCCGATTATGTATAAAACGATAAAAATTTTAAATTATTTTTAAAAATTTAGAAAATTATAAACATTAAAATTAAAGTTGATACTTTTTCAAAAATAGATAATTTGATAAAAAATAGGAAATTGCTTTTAAGCCCTTCAAATTTTCCTTTGTATTATTTGTATAGAAATATTCAATACTCATTCTTTAAAGAACATAAAAAATTAAATAAAGCATTAAGAAAAATTATTGGTTCTTTAATTATTAATTTTTAGTTCTTCTGTTTCTTAACATGGCTTTTTCATTATAAGAAAAAATCAGAATATAATTTGTTTATATAATTTGTTTGTACAATTTGCATCTTAAAAATAATTAAATAAATTTAAAATTTGGATTGAATTTGAAAAAAGAAAATTTTGTGGCATATTTTGTATCTTTTGCTATAAAATGGCATTAGAGTCGATTTCATAAATCTCTGTAATATCAATTCTAGATGTTTTTCAAAAAATAAAATTTGATTTAAAAATACTATTGATTTAGTTTGAAAAATTGAGAAAACATGTAATGATTTATTTTTTAATTTTATTTTATTTTTAATTTATTATTGAATTCTAGTCCCATACATATTGGTTTTGGTATTTTATCTTCTTTTTATTTTCTTTTCTAGGAAAGAGCAATTCCCTCTTAAAAGTGCTTCGTCTTTTTCATAGGAAACGGTCCACTTGGCTTCCACGCAATAATGGGTCAGATATGAAGATCCGAAATACTAAAAGAATAAGGGTAAATTATAATATTAATCATTACTATAAGTAAGTTTTTTTATCACTTAACTAAAAAATTATAATTTGGGCTCTAAGTTTTTGAAATTATTTTAGTCACCCGCTTTTAAGGGACACTTTTTAGTTCAGTATAATAATAATTTTGGTCCTCAATTTTTATATTTTATCAATTTAATCCTAATTATATATACAATGATAAAAATTGAAATTCTTTTTTTAATTTAAAAATTATAAACATTAAAATTAAAGTAGATAAGTTTTTCAAAATTGATAATTTGATAAAAAATGAGCGGAAATTATTTTCAAGCCCTTCAAATTTTGCTCTTTGTATCATCTGCACGAAATATTCAATACTTATTCTTTAAAAGAACATAGAAAAAAATGAAAGCATTAGAAAATTATTGGTTCTTTAATTTTTTTTTACTTCTTATGTTTCTTAAAATGACTTTTTCGTAATAAGAAATAAATAATAATATAATTTGTTTGTATAATTTAGGTTTTGAAAATAATTTAAACAAATTTAAAATTTGAATTGAGCTTGAAAAAGAAAATTTTGTGGCATATTTTGTATTTTTTGCTATAAAATGGCATTAGAGTCAATTTCACAAATATTTGTAATATCAATTCTAGATATTCTTCAAGGACGTGAAACTTGACTTAAAATATTATTGATTTGGTTTTGAGAAACATTGAGGAAGAAAGTAATAATCTAACCTTTTTATTTTAGTTTGTTTTTAATTTGTTATTGGCTTCTAGTGAATGACAAGTTTCTTTATTTCCCATACATAATAGTTCTTCAACAACATTTTGAGATTTTAATTTTCCAAACTTTTATATAGATTTTTTTATTTTTAAAATAATTTGGAGTTTTTTATATAACTTTTATATAAAACTAGGGCCAAATAAAAAATATAAAAGTTGAGGACTAAAATTGTTATTATATCAACTAAAAAGTACCACTTAAAAATCAAGTGACCAAAAACGATTTGAAAAATATAGTGACTTAATTGTAACTTTTAGTTATGTAACGCCATCCACCTGACTTGATTTGCCGGGTCCGGATTACGGGTGTTACTACACATATTATTAACAAATTTAACAAAATAGTCTAATATTTCTCATTATCTTAAATATTTTATTTATTATTCTAATTGAATAACTTAACGTTCTAAAATAGGAGAAATATTTAAAAATAATTAGTTACAACAAACTTGACATGAATCATTACAAGACAGAGGTTTATTAAAGAAATACACAAATGACTTAAATCTTAGACTATGCCACTTTTCCGCTGTATATATAATAGCCCACACCGACACTATTTTGGCGTAGTCCTGGCGTTGTCCCTCCAGACTAAGTCTCTTCCCATATACCTGACAAACAATAACAAACCTTGTAAATACAATAGTACTTAGTGAGCTTCATTATAGAGATACCTTAATGGATGTTTTGCATTCTTGTATAAATTACTGTGCGCCAGCCATTCTTTTGAATCATTTATTTCGAATGGATATCACTACAGTTTTAGCATACACTTGTACGCCAACTAGCATGCTCTTATCACACCCATGTCTTCATTATCTAAGTAACTAACGATCCTTTCAAACATTTTCCTACGTCTTTTTAACACGCATATATTTTTTAACAAAACATATCCTCTGAGTCTACTTTTAACAACCCATGCTTTAACACATACACTTATCTCAAACGATTGCTCACAGACATTTGTCTCGGGCAGATACATATATGTTTGGTGAATACTTACACAGAATAGGATACCATTAAATTCATACTCAGACATACCCTAATACAATACCACATATACACATACGGATAATGTACCATAGATCACTCATGTGAATTCCGTATCATTTTATTTCAGAATCCCATAAGCTCAAGATAACAATAACCCAAATTCAGAATAATTTCCGAAGAAAATACAATACAATTTAGATATAGTGAATATCGCATAATTCAGATTCAACCGTCATACAATACAGGTAAACTCATTTAATAATTTCTTAAGATTTTCATAACTACAAGTACACTCATTTTCAATATTTACAATCATCACGACGAATACTCTTCTTATCATATAGATACACATCTCTTAACACGAAAACTTTTAAGACTTATTCAACTATATCACAAATACCATTCAACTTTTAACCTTGATCATATCTATATCTTATTTTAGTCATACTTATTATAGAATGAACATAATTTATTCGTATCTTACCAAACACTCATGATAGGTTACTCCACATAAGCCAAACATTACACGCCATAAAGGTTTTATACACAACCTCGTGTTTACAGTCCCGACGAACTTTATAGATACTGCCATGAGTTTCTTCCTCATGGACTTATTCAGAGTTTCATGTATCGTGATCTACCAATTTGATTTTCTCATTATCGAAGGCTACAACATGAACATTTATATAGTCATTGTAACAATCTAATTTTTAGTGGTGTCAGAAACAGTGATTCGAGACCACTAAATCCAATGAGTGAGTTCGAAAATATTATTATTTATTATTTATGAGTCAAGTGTGATTTTAGAAATATTCTTGAATTGGTGATTTATGTCTTAGAAGGAATTATTAGGTAAAATGGTTTCGAAAACCAGGAATCGAGACCTCGATTTCATAAACCAAGTTGTAAATTTTTTTATAAATATTTAAGGTATTAAAGTTTTGTTAGAAAATTCTAATGTTTTGATAGTTAATTAATTAAAAATGACTAAATTGAAAAATATGTAAAACTTACTTCAATGATTAAATAGCTCAAGTGTTAAAAGAGGGAGGATTTAAAAAGTAAATTAGACCAAATATGATGGCTTGGGCGGCATAGGCAGAAAAAAATGAAAAAAAAATCAAGTAAAATAAGGGCAAAATTGGAAAAATTTTAAAAAAATTAGTTTACAAATAGAAATAAAAAGAGAAATCTAGAGAATTTCTTCATAATTCTAAGCCAAAAACACCATTGAAGAACCCTTAAGAAGCTGGTTTTCATACTTTACTACATGTAAGTTCAATTTTTGTTTATTTCTTAAAATTTTTATGTTTTTGGGACTTTTACAATTAGGTCCAACTATTGATTTCGTTAGTTTTTGATTCTTTGGGTAATTTTGAAAGTTCCATTGATGAGTTCTGGATGTTTATGATAAATTAACATGGAATTGAAACTTTAATTTTGTTATACGATGATTTTATCAAGTAGAAATTGATTTTATGATCTAATTGTGAAAAGATTAAATTTTAAGGTTTGACATTAAATTATATTTGCTAAAGGCTTTGGAATAGCTTAGAATATTTATATAAATTTTCAATTGAGAAAAATGAGCTCAATTGATGGGTTAACTAATGAGGGACTAAATTGTAAAAATTATAAAAAATAGGGCCAAATGTGTAATTTTAAAAATTTAAAGGCACAAATTTTGAGGTAAATTAGAATTGAATTAGATGCTAATGAATGAATAATTTTATATTTTAGATCAAGAGCCTTAAGAAAATCGTGAAAAAAGGCAATTAGCTGAATAATCCCTGAATTACAACAAATTTTACAAATTATCCCAGGTAAGTTCATATGGTTGAACTTTTATGATTAATTTTTAATTTAGGAATGACATAATGTAGTATTTCATATTTTTTTTATTGAATTATGATTATTGTACAAATATAAAAATTGAATTGAATGTTGAAATTGAGTAGAATACAGATTGGGTACTATCGCTTAGTGACAAAGTATTAATTGACGGATAATACCATGGTTGGACCATGGAAATATTTAAATGTAAGACCATGGCTAGGCTATGACATTTTAATGAAAATACCATAATAGAGTTATGGCATCTTGAATGTAAAACCATGGTTGGACCATAGCAGTATATATATGTGTAAGACCATAGCTAGGCTATGGCATCCTGATGGTAAAACCATAACTGGGTTATGACACCATGAATATAAGACTATGGTAGGGCCATGGCAATGCACGTGTAAGACCATAGTTGGACTATGGCACAAAGAAAACGATTTGCTCAAACCCGTAAGACATTCTCTAATTTGACAAGGATTGGTAAGTATTATATGGAATTACTGTGGAAAAAGTAATTATTGTTATTGAGCTCAATCAAATGGATTCATTAATCGAAGTTGTGGTTGATAGGAAAAGTTTGTGAAATGAATTACCTAAATAAATTATTATACTATGTTCGGTAAGATTTATATTTAAAGTCAGCGAACTTACTAAGCTTCATTAAGCTTACTTGTGTTGTTTAATGTTCCTTGTAGATTTTCAAGAAGTTTGGAGGATCAGATCAACAGATCAGGCCAAACTATCTAAATTATTCCAGTATTTTTTGCTGTGTATAATATAGTTTATATAGCACGTATAGGGACAGATTAGAAAAGGACTAAATTTGATGTAGGGTTGTGAATGGCATACATATATATATGTACATGTATACATGTATTTAGAAGTGGATTTTAGTAAACTTGATAAATGAATAAATGAAGTTATAATGGTAAATTAAGCAACATAGCTTTGTGATGATATATTATGTTTAAAACATGATTTTTGGCTTGTGTTGATTGCTTAATTAGCGCTATTTGATGTATTGAAATGTTATGTATGGATTGATATCATAAAGGGTGAGAAAAGTGGCCTTAAAATGGCCTATTTTCATCCACATGGGTAGATACACGGGCGTGTATCTCAACCGTGTGTGACACATGGCCTAGCACATGGGCATGTGGTCTGGCCGTATGTCCCCTGCACTTTGAAATTTCAAACTAGAATGCCTAGGTTTTTGTACACAGCCTAGCACACAGGCGTGTGGCTTGGCCGTGTGACCACTGCACCCTTCACATGGCCTAACACACGGGCATGTGGTTGGCCGTGTGACTCAAGTCAGAGAGTTACATGGGTAAGGACACGAGCTGGGACACGACCATGTACCTCACATCGAATGCCCATACGGCCTAAGACACAGGCATGTCACCTGGCAATGTGAGCCACACGGCTTGGCCACACGGGCATGTGTCCCCTGCACCTAGGAAAAATTTTGAAATTTCACGAAAAATTCTCTATGAGTTTTCAGTTTAGTTCTGATTTATTTTCAATGCCTATTTTAGGCCTCGAGGGCCCATTTAAAGAAACTATATGATAGAATATAATTAATTTCAGATATAAACAATATATGACATGAATTAATTGTAATTGCCTTGTAAATTCCAGTAATGCTCTATAACCCTATTTTGGCGACGAATATGGGTTAGAGGTGTTACATTTATTGGTATTAGAGCTTCAATTTAGCTGATTCTCAGAACGATTGTAGTTATAAAGTCTCTAGAAATACATGCCATATAAATCTGTGATAGTGTGATGTGTATGATCCGATCTAACCTTTGTTTTTCTTATAGATTGTAAAGATGTCAGATAGATCCGAACATGCTGAACATGCCGAGGCTAATAGTAGAGTATAGACATCTGAGCACGGGACAAGCAGTAACGTCCCAATTCCTTCGGCCTAACAACTAGAACTTAAAAACATGTTTTATGAGTTTATAAATTATTGGTTTAATGAATTTATGCAAGAGAGGAATCAAACTCAGCAACCTTCTCCCCCTACTGTACACCTGTAGAGCCTTCAATTGTACCTCCACCTCTTCCAGTAACTGAACCCAGTAAGCGTACTCCAATAGAAAAACTCAGAAATTTTGGGGCTAAAGAATTTCGGGGTAGGTCAGATGATGATCCTGTGAAAGTTGAATATTTGCTACATAATACAGTAAGAGTTTTTGAAGAAATGGCTTATTTACCCGATGATTATTAGAGACGTGCTATTTCTTTATTGAAAAAGAAAGCATATAAGTGGCGGATGACTATAGTAGCTATAGTGCCGAAAGAGAAAATCACTTAGGAATTTTTCCAGAGTGAATTTAAAAAGAAATATGTTGGAAAGAGATATTTAGATTAAAAGAAAAGAAAATTTCTTGACTTGGGACAATGAAACTGGTCGGTAGCCGAATACGAAAAAGAATTTATATACCTCAGTAGATATGCCCGGGAAATTGTATCAATCGAAGAAGAAATGTGTATTCGTTTTGAGGAAGGGATAAATGATGAAATCAGAATGATGATTGGGGGCATCAAAATACGTGAATTTGTTGTTCTGTCAGGTCGTGCTTAGAAAATAGAAGACGTATACAATAGAAAAATGTAACGGGATAGAAGAAATAAAGAATCCTACAAGAGAAGTTCCTCTAAGTAATTTTTAGCATTCCCGGCTAAAAAGTTTAAGGATGATTCCAATCGACCCACCTCAATACTGGAACGATCAAATAAGAATAAGGTGACTCAACCTAATTTCAGGGTAACATTAAACCTATAGCTAGCGTGGGTAGTGTATAGAATGCTCCCAAACCTAAATAGAAATATTGTGGGAAAATTCACCTTGGTGAATGTAGAGGTAAAGCGGGAGCTTACTACAAATGTGGAGCCACTGATCATTTTATTCAATAATATCCTCAACTGTAAAAAGATGAGGGAGAACAAAAAGAAAAAAATTAGTCACTTCCCAAAGAAGTAAACGTTCAGGCCAAAATAATGCCACTGGGACTGTTCACTAGGGTATAAGAGATTCTACTGCTCGGTCAGAGGCTAAGGCACCTGCACGTATTTATGCCACCTAAGCGAGTGAAGAAGCCACAACTCCAGACGTAATAACTGGTATATTCTATCTTTTTGATGCTACTGTATATGCATTAATTGACCCTGGGTCTACACACTCTTATGTTTGCACTACATTAGCATTAGAAAAGAAATTGTCTATTGAATCTACTGATTATGATGTTCAAGTTACTAATCCGTTAGGTCAAAGTGTGATAGTTAATTTAGTGTGTCGAAATTGTCCACTGAAAATAAAAGGCTATGAATTCTTTGCTGATTTGATGTTACTACCCTTTCGGGAATTTGATATTTTAGTAATGAATTGGTTAACAAAGTATGATGCTATAGTAATTTTTTGAGAGAAACGGATTGATTTGAAAGGTCAGATAGGAGAAGTGATTATTGTTGAGTGTGAGAATCCAAAAGAAAGTGTTAGAATTATTTCAACTTTTTCAGCTTAGAGATTGCTGCATAAAGGTAATAAAGCATTTTTAGCCTACATACTTGATACTAGAGATTCTAAATCAAAGTTAGAAAAGTAACCCATTGTTAATGAATTTACTGATTTGTTCTCTGAAGAATTGTTGGGTTTACCACCTGATCGTGAAGTTTAATTTGTACCTGATGTAATTCCGGGAACAGCTCCTATACCTGTAACGCCATACCATATGGCACCAAATGAGTTAAAAGAGTTAAAGACACAGTTGCAAGAATTATTAGACAAATGATTCATCAGGCCAAGTATGCCTCCTTGAGGTACACCTGTCTTATTTGTGAAAAAGAAATATGGTTCTTTTGAGACTGTGTATAGATTACAGGCAGTTAAACAAGGTAAAAATTAAAAATAATATCCTTTGTCTCTTATAGATAATTTATTTGATCAACGGAAGGGTGCCATAGTGTTTTCAAAGATAAACCTCAAATCTGGGTATTATTAGTTGAAAGTTAAATAGTGTGATGTGTCGAAAACTGCGTTTAGAATTCGGTATAGTCATTAAGAATTTTGGGTAATGCCTTTTGGTTTGACCAATGCTCCTTCTGCTTTTATGAATTTAATGAACCAAATTTTTTAACCTTATTTGGATAGATTTGTGGTTGTGTTTATCGATAATATATTGATTTATTCGAAGATAGAATCTGAACATGCTCAACATTTGAGAATCGTGCTACAGGCTTTGAGAGAGAAACAATTATATGCAAAATTTAGCAAATGTGAATTTTGGCTTCACGAGGTTAGATTTCTAGGACATATTGTATCAGCTGAAGGGATTCGAGTAAATCCAAGCAAAGAATCAGCAGTGGTGACTTGAAAAATTTCGAAGAATATAACAGAAGTGCAAAGTTTTCTAGGTTTAGCAAGTTATTACCGATGTTTTGTCAAGAACTTTTCGATGACTGCTCCGCTGATGACTCGACTACTATAGAAAAATGTTGAATTTGTTTGGTCTGATGAGTGTCAATAGAGTTTTGATCAATTGAAGAAGATGTTGACAAAAGCTCCAGTTTTGACTCAGCCAGAATCGGGTGTACCATATGTTGTTTATAGCGATGCGTCTCTGAATGGTTTGGGTTGTGTATTGATGCAGTCAGGAAAAACTATGGCTTATGCTTCTCGACAGTTAAAACCGCATGAGAGGAATTACCCTACACATGATCTGGAGTTGGCTGCAACTGTGTTTGCTTTGAAAATTTAGAGACATTAGTTCTACGATGAGAAATGTTATGTGTACATCGATCATTAAAGCTTGAAGTATTTGATGACTCAGAAAGAGCTTAATTTAAGACAGAGACAGTGGTTAGAATTACTGAAAGATTATGATTTGGTTATTGACTACCACCTGGGAAACGTTAATGTGGTTGTATATGAACTCAATAAAAAGTCATCCTTGTTTGCACTACGAGCAATGAATGCTCATTTGTCTCTTAATGAAGATGGTCCTATATTAGCAGAATTGAGAACAAAACCTTTGCTCTTTCAACAGATTCGAGAATTGCTGGATGAGGATCTGAAATTTGAGTTGAAACGATAGATGGTTTGGGACAATTTGAGTTCAGAGTATAGCATTGATGATAGTATTATCGCAATAGAATTTGTGTTTCGAATAATTTAGATTTGAAGAATGATATTCTTTCTAAAGCACATAATAGCGTGTATTCTATTTATTCGGGTAGTATGAAGATGTATTGTGATTTGAAACGTATGTAGTGGTGGTCGAGTATGAAACGAGAAATTTGTGAGTTCGTAGCAAAATGTCTGATTTGTTAACAAGTCAAAGCAGACATCAGTTACCAATGAGTTTGTTACAACTTGTAATGATTCCTGAGTGGAAATGGGAGCATGTCACGATGGATTTTATATCCGGACTACCTATGACCCCGAAGAAGAAAGATTCGATTTGGGTGGTTGTTGACAGATTGACAAAATTGACACATTTTATTCCGATCAGAACAAACTTTTCACTTGATAAGTTAGCAGAATTGTATGTATCAGAAGTTGTGAGGTTACATAGGGTCCCCACATCCATTATTTCAGATCAGAATCCAAGATTTACATCAAGATTTTGGAATAAATTCTAAGAAGCTTCGGGTACAAAGCTAAATTTCAACACAGTACTTCAACCTTAGACTAACAGGCAATCAGAACGGGTGATTCAGATTTTCGAAGATATGCTGAGATGTTGTATACTCGAGTTTGGAGGTAGCTGGAAAAAGTACTTACCATTGGCTGAATTTGTGTACAACAACAATTATCAAACTAGTATCAAAATGGCACTATTTGAGGCACTTTAAGGGAAAAAATGCAAGACTCCATTGTATTGGTCTGAATTTAGTGAATTCAAAATGGCACCATTTGAGGCACTTTAAGGGAAAAAATGCAAGACTCCATTATATTGGTCTGAATTTAGTGAATCTAAGTTAGTAGGAGTTGATTTAATTTGGGAAACTGAAGAAAAAGTTCAGGTTATTTGGGATAGTTTGAAAGCTGCTTCTGACCATCAGAAATCATATGTAGATTTGAAAAGAAGAGATATAGAATTTTCGGTTGGAGATCGAATGTTCTTAAAAGTCTCACCGTGGAAGAAAGTATTACAGTTCGGTAGGAAAGGAAAGTTAAGCCCAAGATTAGCTCTGCCTCTAGAACTTCAGAAAATTCACAACGTGTTTCATTTATCAATGCTAAGAACCGTGATGATTCCTTCATAAGATCTGATCCTTCACACGTGATTCCTCATAGTGAAATTGAGTTGCAACTAGATATGACGTATTCAAAAGAACCATGATAATTTTGGCTCCAAAAGTTAAGGAATTGCGAAACAAACGAGTACCATTAGTTAAAGTATTGTGGCATCATCATGGTTCACAGGAGGCTACTTGAGAAACGGAAGAATCAATAAAATCACAGTATTCGAACTTATTCCCAGGTAACAAATTTCGAGGACAAAATTTCCTAAAGGGGAAGAGTTGTAACAACCCGATTTTCAGTGGTGTCGAAAATAGTGGTTTGAGACCACTAAATCCGATGAGTGCGTTCGAAAATATTATTAATTTTTATTTATGAGTCAAGTGTGATTTTAGAAATATTCTTGTCTTAGAAGGAATTATTTGGTAAAATGGTTTCGAAAACGAGAAATCGAGACCTTGATATCATAAACCAAGTCGCAAATATTTTTATAAATATTTACGGAGTGTCATTGAGTTAGTATTAAAGTTTCGTTAGAAAATATAAATATTTACGGAGCGTCATTGAGTTAGTATTAAAGTTTCGTTAGAAAATTTAATCTTTTGATAGTTAATTAATTAAAAAGGACTAAATTGAAAAATGTGTAAAACTTGCTAAAATGATTAAATAGATCAAGTGTTAAAAGAGGGAGGATTTAAAAGGTAAATTAGCCCAAAGATGATGGCTTGGGCGGCATAGGCAGAAGAAAATCAAAGAAATCAGGTGAAATAAGGGCAAAATTGGAAAAATTGGAAAATTTAGTTCACAAACAGAAATATAAAGAGAAATCCAGAGAATTTCTTCGTAATTCTAAGCCAAAAACACCATTGAAGAACCCTTAAGCAGCTGGTTTTCATACTTTACTGTATGTAAGTTCAATTTTTATCTATTTCTTGAAATTTTTACGCTTTTGAGACTTTCACAATTAGGTTCAACTATTGATTTCATTAGTTTTTTATTCTTTGGGTAATTTTGGGTAATTGAAACTTTAATTTTGTTATATGATGATTTTATCAGGTAATTTTAGTAGAAATTGATTTTAGGACCTAATTTTGAAAAAGATTAAATTTTAGGGTTTGACATTAAATTTTGTTTGCTAAAGGCTATGAGATAGCTTAGAAAATTTAGATAAATTGTCAATTGAGAAAAATTAGCTCAATTGATAGGCTAATTGATGAGGGGCTAAATTGTAAAAATTGTAAAAATAGGGGAAAATGTGTAATTTTGAAAATTAAAAGGCATAAATTGTGAGGTGATTTAGACTTGAATTAGTTGCTAATGAATGAATAATTTTATATTTGAAATCAAAAGCCCAGAGAAAATCGTTACTAAATTACAATAAATTTTACAAATTATCCCAAGTAAGTTCATATGGTTGAACTTTGATGGTTAATTGTTAATTTAGGAGTGATATAATGTATTATTTCAAATTTTATTATTGAATTATGATTATTGTAAAAATATGAAAATTGAATTAAATGTTCAAATTGAATAAAAGGCAAGATTGAGTACTATCGTTTAGTGAAAATATATGAATTAACGGATAAGACCATGGTTGGACCATGGAAATATTTAAATGTAAGACCATAGCTAGGCTATGGCATTTTAATGAAAAGACCATAACAGGGTTATGACATCTTGAACGTAAGACCATGATTAGACCATGACAGTATATATATGTGTAAGACCATAGCTGGGCTATGGCATCCTGATGGTAAGACCATAACTAGTTTATGACACTACGAATATAAGACCATAGCAGGGCCATGGTAATGCACGTGTAAGACCATAGTTGGACTATGGCACAAAGAAAATGATGTACTCAAATCCGTAAGATGTTCTCTAATTTGATAAGGATTGGTAAGTATTATATGGAATTAGTGTGGAAAATTTTAAGTAATTATTGTTATGGAGCTCAATCAAGTGGATTCATCAATCGAAGTTGTGGTTGACAAGAAAAGTTTGTGAAATGATTTACTTAAATAAATTATTACACTATGTTCGGTAAGATTTATATTTAAAGCCAGCGGACTTACTAAGCTTCATTAAGCTTACTTGTGTTGTTTAATGTTCCCTGTAGCTTATTAAGAAGTTCAGAGGATCAGATCAACACATCAGGCCACACTATCCAAATTATTCTGATAGTTTTTGCTAGTATAATATGGTTTATATGGCATGTATAGGGACGGATTAGAAAAGGACTAAATTTGAAGTAGGGTTGTGAATGACATACATATATATATGTGCATGTATGCATGTATTTAGTAGTAGATTTTAGTAAATCTTGATAAATGAATGAATGAAGTTATAATGGTAAATTAAACAACTTAGTTTTGTGATGATATATTATGTTTAAAACATGATTTTTGGCTTGTGTTGATTGCTTAATTGGGGCTATTTGATGTATTGGAGTGTTATATGTCGCCTTAAAATGACCTATTTTCATCCACACGGGCAGAGACACAGGCATGTGTCTCAGTCGTGTGTGACACATCACCTGACATATGGGCATGTGGCCTGGCCGTGTGTCCCCTGCACTTTGAAATTTCAAAACAGAATACCTAGGTTTTTGTACACGGCCTAGCATACTGGCGTGTGGCTTGGCCGTGTGACCCCTGCACCCTTCACATGGCCTAACACACGGACGTATGGTTGGCTGTGTGACTCAAGTCAGAGAGCTACATGGGTAAGGACACAGGCTGGGACACAGCCGTGTACCTCACATCGAATACACACACGGCCTAAGACACGGGCATGTCACTCACACGGCCTGGCCACACGGGCGTGTGTCCCCTGCACCTAGGAAGAATTTTAAAATTTCGTGAAAAATTCTCTAAGTTTCTAGTTTAGTTCTGATTTATTTCCAATGCCTATTTTAGGCCTAGAAAGGCCATTTAAAGGAACTCTATGATAGAATATAATTAATTTCAGATATGAACAGTATATGACATGGATTAATTGTAATTATTCTGTAAACTCCAGTAATGCTCCATAACCCTTTTCCAGCGACAAATATGGGTTAGGGGTGCTACAGTCATATCATATCATGCCATGAGTCTTAATCATATAGTTTTACACACATTCATGTATCGTGTTCTACCATTCCAATTTCATCTTACTAGAAGCTACACCATGCCTAATTCATCCCAAGTTGCCATGGACCTACACCTCATGGTCTTACACCCATTCTTAATCTGTGATATGCCAGTTTGGTTAGCAATATAACTGCCCTACTAGAGGCTTCACAACGAAACATTTTTAATTTCTTACTTACCTAGATGTGATTGTATTCTGGATTGACATTCTTTTTGTATCACAACTATAGATGTATTCTTAACAATTAGTATTCTTCTCAAAAAAACCTTACCCATATCACCTTAACACTATTTCACCTCTACTATAATCATACATTTACTAATTAATATAGATATCATCATGCTTTTTATATAAATACTTCTACTTGAAAAGTTTACACAAAAGAGTAAGCGTAAAAACTCACCTACTGCAGTTCTAAGCTTCAAACTCAATCATCCCTCTCAAACTAACAACAACCACTGCTTAGAAATAGGATTTCACTATTACAACTCTTACACATATAATTTACTTATCATCTCAATCCCTGACAACCTCATGCAATACCTTGCACTTTCAACTTACTGTTCAAATACGACATATAAACTTACTCATTTGGAACTTAGCATACAGAACTAAATTCCTTACCTGGAGATGGAATAACTTCTCATCGTTTAAGAAACATAGCTTATAGATTATCAAGGAAGAGATACATTCATATTTAGGGAAGGAATCAATGAATACCACTTAAGGAAGAAGAAGAAGAAAAGAAGAACCTCCTTCAGTACTAATCTTATGCATATAAATATTACTCAACTTACTTAGTGGAATTTAACAAGTGTCATACATTTCAGAATTTGTCTTCTTAATGACCTACAATATCCGAGAGAAATATAAATAAATACTTTACATTCACAGTTGTCAAGTCAAGCAATCTATTTGATTTCTAACAATGTTACTCAAAATCTAACTAGCACAATATTTCATACAAACCAGGCGTAATATACCTTTGGCGGTAACTCAATCGATACTTACTTTTTTATCACATAACACAAACATCTCCTTAACATAGCAAAATATCTTGGTATCACATCTTTACTCACTAATGTGGAGGTTTGAAATACACTCACACGTATATGCCATAATAAGTCATTGGGAAGATTACACTTCGCCAGATAGACTTTTCTACTACAATACACCAAAACCATAAACCTGCCAGACTTGGGGTGTTATTGTCGGAAAAATGGGTTTGGAAAAAGCAGTGGAAAATAAATTTAGGGAAAAATCAAATTTATTTTTTTTCCAAAACAAGATCTTAGTTGTGATATCTAGAGTAATAAACACTTAATCAAAATTATACTTTTTCAATTCATCTAGGATGAGCGCTTCAACCGAGTAGTCTTCTCCGTTATCCTCAAGCTAACGTTTGTCGAGTGTGGTCTCACTTCGAATAAAAAAAATTTGACAAAAATTACTAGTAGGGTAATTTTTCAATTTATCTAAACTTTTGGGTCAAGTTATAAATCAAAAAAATAAAAAATATCTCTAGAAGTTTTCTATAATAATCTCTTCAGAGAATTTTCTCTCTAAAACTTTCTCTTCAATTCAAGTGTAATAGCCTAATTTTCAGTTGTGTCGAAGACAGTGATTTGAGATCACTAAATTCGATGAATAAGTTTAAAAATTTAATAAATTAATATCTATTAGTTAAGTGTGATTTTAGAAGTATACTTGAATTAGTGAATTTTGTGATTTAAAAGAATTTATTAGGTAAATTGGGTCAAAAACGAGGTACCGAGACCTCAATTTCATAAATCGAGCCATAAATATTTATGTAGTGTAAGTGAATTAGTATTAAAGTTTCGTTAGAAAATTTTAATGTTTTGATAGTTAACTAATTAAAAAGGATTAAAATTGTGCAAAACTTGTTAATTAAAGAAATAGTGACTAAATAGCTCAAATAAGAAATAAAAGGGATTTAAAGGGAAAATTAGCCTAAAATGGATAGACTGAAACGGTTAAGGTAGAAAAAAACAAAGAAATTGGGTGACTAAGGGGCAAAATGAGAAATATAGAAAATTTTAAATACTTAAAAAAAAGGACTTAATAGAAATCTAGATCTTCATTTTTCTTCAGCCAAAAACACCATTAAAGAGTTTCTCTAAGCTGGTTTTTCATATTCTTGCTACAAGTAAATTCAATTTTTGATTATTTCTTGTAAATTTTGTGATTTTGACACTTTTACAAATAGGTCCAACTATTGGATTCATTAGTTTTTGATTCTATGAGTGATTTTGAAAGTTTCCATGAATTATTGCTGGAATTTTATGATGAATAAGTATGGATTTGAAGTTCTAATTTTGATATGTGATGATTTTGTTAAGTGATTTCAATAGAAATTGATTTTTAGGACCTAATTGTGAAAAAAGTTAAGAATTAGGGTTTGATGCTAAAATTCTGAATATCAAAGGTTGTGTAATAGTTTAGAATGAAGGAATAAAGTTTTAATTAAGAAAAATTAATTCAATTGATGGGTTAATTGATTAGGAACTAAAGTCTAAAAATTGTAAAATTTAGGGTAAATGTGTAATTTTGAAAATTGAAGGGTATAAATTGTGAAGTGGAATGAGGCTGAAATATATGTGCTAATGAAAGAATAATTTTATATTATAGATCAAGAGTCCAAAGAAAATCGAGGAAAAGAGAAATTATCTGAATAGTTTCTGAGCTACAACAAATTTTACAAACTTGTCCAGGTAAGTTCGTATGGTTAAATTTTTAATGTTATTTGTTAAATGATGAATGGTATTATTTATATATTTATTCATATCTATTATTTAAAATAAAATATTATTGAAATTATGAAAATTGAATTGAAACTTTAGAAAGGGATGGAACGTCGGATTGAGTACAATCGTTCAGTGCAAAAGAGGAATAGACTAAAAATTACCCAAGTAAACCAAGGTTCAACATTTGTTGCGGAATTCCATGTTTGTTTTTTGTTTAGCTCACATGAGCTTCAGTTAACTCATATGAGTTTCAGTTAACTCTAATGGGTTTCAGTTCAACTCTTACGAGTTTTAGTTTAACCCTACTGGGTTTTCGTTCAGCTTTTATGAGCTTCTGTTCAACCCTTACGAGTTTTCGTTAGCACTTATGTGCTTTTGTTCAGCCCTCGGGCTTCCATTTACGATGTACTCATATCTGTAAGACATTCATCAGTCTGACAAAGGTTGACAATTTGGTAAGTGATATTTGATACCAAAGGTTGAAGATTCAATGATAATGTTGATTTTGAGATGAAATAAGTGAATTCATCAACTGAAATTGTGGTTGACAGGAAATAATGAATGATTTATTTAAATGCATTGTTTTAGTGCGTTAGGTAAGATTTATGTTTAAAGCCAATGAACTTACTAAGCTTTATTAAGCTTACTTTAGTTGTTCAATGTTCTTTGTAGATTTTCAAGAAGTTCGGAGGATCGGATCAACACATTAGTTAACACTATCCAAATAACTTCAGTAGATACTGTTATGCATCTTAAGGTTTATATGGCATGTATAGGTTTAAATTGAAAAGAGTAAACTTGTAATATGGTTAAGAGTGGCACATATAGATTAATGTATGTTTGTATGTATACTTAGTAATAGTATATGCAAATGAGTTGTGTGATGTTATATTAGGTCTAAAACTTGATTTTTAGTTTGAATTGGTTGCTTGATTGGGTTATATTGGTATATAAGAGTGTTATATGCAGGTTGATTGTGAAAAGGGTGAGAAAAGTGGCCTTTAAATGGCCTATTTTCGTCTACACAGGCAGAGACACGTGCGTGTGTATCAGTCGTATATGACACACGACCATGCACATTGGTGTGTAGGTTGGCCATGTGTCCCCTGCATCTTAAAATTTATAAATAAAATACTCAAAATTGAGCACACGATTAGAGACACAGGCATGTGTTTCAGCTGTGTGAGGCACACAGCCTAGCACACGGGTGTGTGGCTTACCCATGTTAAAACTGCACCTAATTTTAGTAAAATAAATTGGCCACACAGCCTAAAACACGGACTTATGGTTAGCCGTGTGACCCAAGTTAGAGAGTTACACGGGATAAGACACGGCTTGAAGCACAAACGTGTCATGGGACCACATGGGTGTGTCCCTTGGCCATACGGGCGTGTGACCTCTGTACCTAGGAAAAATTTTGAAATTTTACGAAAAAAATTTTAAGCGCCCGATTTAGTCCCAATTTGCTTATAATATTTAAATTGGGCCTCGATGGTCCATTTAAGGGACAACATGATTAGTCTTGATTATTAATAATAAATGACAAGAATTATGTGTAATTATTCTGAAAATTCTGATAATACTCTGTAATCCTGTTCGGGCAACGGATACGGGTTAGGGGGTATTACATCAAGTGTGTAAATAATGACCCAATGCTTTCTTTATATAGGAAGAGTTTGGAAATTTTAACTATGATTAAACTTAATCATTTTAATATTAAATTTTATTAAAATAACATAATGTTTATCACAAGGTAAACATTAAATTAAATTTAATATTAAGATAATCACTTTAATATTAAATTAAAAAAATATTAGTAAGATAAGTATTAAATTTAATTTAATATTAAACTATTAAAATATTATTATTTTTGGAATAATTAATCTGAAATCAAATTCTCTAGTACAGTCTCAGTAGGAGTGTAACTCTTCCACTATTTAACCACCAATGACCAACTGTTGCCGGCCACTGGGATGCCACCGTCGCAGTCGCCGACCCACCATGTCTAGTGATGCAGGTGCAACACCCTTACGGCACCCCGAGTAGGTTCGGCTGCTACCGGTTTCAAATACCGGGCTCAATTTGACTAATTTATGTGTATTGGTCTTTATTTTGGGCTCCCAGACCCAATTTACAATCTCATGTCCAATTTTTAAGTTCAATTTCTCATTGGGTCAATTGTCTGACTTGAAAATTAACTTCCAAAAATATCATATTAATTTTAATTGATTTGATTAATTTAATTTTACTTGATCAAAATTAAATTTTCCATAAATCACTTAGATTTTCCAAATTAATTTTTCAAGAAATTTTTTAATCAAATTCTCTAGTTGAACAATTCTTACGACCACCTAATTTGATTCCACATCAAACAAATCGGCTCAATTAAATTATTCCCATAGTCATAGAAGTATTATGTCCAGAAGCATCATTCCGATAATTCGCAATTGCTTAATCATAGAGTTAATCCACAAGAAGTACCATGATTAAAAAATCCTCATTGTATACTCTTTACGAAAGCTATTCATCCAACTGATTTGTCCAATGACCTCATCATGTGTGTGTTACCCTCATATGATATCATTGATTCCTTTGAGTTAAATCCGTTCACTAAATACAGTCCTATTTTTTCTCATTGTCACCATTGTGTCTTCTTAATGATTAATATGATCACTGTCAACAAATGAGTGATGAATTGTTCATTCACGAATAAGCAACCTGTGGCCATGTTCTGTAATAGTCCATTTTTCGATGAAATCGGACTAGTGGTTCAGGACCACAAATCCGAGCTGAAAAATAAAATTTATTTTTATTTTATTATATGGTCCGTATTATGATAGACATGTCATGTGAAAATTTTGATAAGAAAATTTTATCGATTATATGCTTAATTACAAGAAGGACCAAATCGCATAAAATGCAAAAGTTTAATTCTAGTAGCTATCAAGATTAAATAGCTATGGAATTAAAACTTGAGGTCCTTATATGGTAATTAGACCATTAATAAAAAGTATGTAGATATTTTGGTGACTCATCCATATAAATTTAGAAAAAGGGCAAGGACTAAAGTGGAAAGTAAAAATATTTAATTAATTAGAAGATGATAAAAAAAATATCATTTTATTTTATCATTTTCTTCCCCAAAAATACATGGAAATCCTAGGAGAGAGAAAAGAAACATTCATGGCCAAATTGGGTAAGTTTCCTTGGCCCGTTTTTAGTAATTTTGATATTTTTGAAACCGGGATAGCTTAATCTATCTATTTGGGGGATCAATTTGAGAAGTTATCAAAGTATGGAAAATGGGTCATGGATGTATATGCTGAAAATTAAAAATTTATTGTAAAAAATGAAAGGTTGTTGATAGATAAACAACTTTTACAAAGTGATTTTTGATGAAAATATGATTTAATGACTAAAATGTAAAGTTGTGAAATTTGATGAAAAATTTTGAATTTTTATGAATACATGTGCTGTAAAATTTGTAATGGGAATTTGGCTAGGCTTGGAATAGGGAGGAAATTGCACAAATTTTATTTTTGGAGCCTAGGGACGAAATGAGAATTTATGGAAAAGTTAGGGGCAAAATGGTAATTTTGCCTATGATAAAAATTGAGTCCACTTGAATATAAAATATGATAAATTGATGTTAAATTTACTTGTATAGACCCTGTTAGACCAAATTTGGAGCTAGAACGAGGAAAGGAGGAAAATGTCGATTAGTATATCTATGTACACGAACATTTGTCGAGGTAAGTTCGTGTATCTAAATTGCATATATTTTTATGCTTGAATTTAATGTTGTGTTTGTGAATTGTATAAATGCCATAAATATATGAAATGATCACATACTCGTTATAGCCCGATAAATGAAAGTGCCCGATCAATAATAATGCCGATAAATGGTAAATGATAAAAAAAAATGTTACTTATATGCTTGAAAAGAATGTGGAATGTGTCTATTTGAATTATATGTATGATTTAGATATATGAAATAATCACATGCTTGTTAATGCTTGAAAAATGTTAAATCTCGTTTGAATAGAGGAAAAATCGATGGATAAATGTAATTTCCCGAAATGAATGAGGTCCTGTATTTGTTGCTGACGGGATTTAGCTCGAATGAGTAATCCTATTAACCTCCTTTATGAAAGAATTTAGCCCGAAAGGGTCATCTTGATATAAGTCCTCTCAAGCACATGTTATGGATTGGATTTAGCTTTGACAGGTAATCCAGATCAAGCTCTTTAGAGCATATGTCATAAAAAGGATTTAGCCTGGACTGGTAATCCTGTTATTTTTATATATTTGGCTTGAGAGTGTACTCTATGAAATATTACCTTATGGGTACCATTGGACACGAATTGACGGATTATGATTTGTACACCTTAAGTGTACTGCCTGTGTATCCATCGATATTCTGAATAAATTCAACCGGTTAAAGTTATTGACATGTGAAGATATGAATAAGAAATGAGTTATTACACATATCGTCTTAAAATACGCAAAAATAATGATACGTGATGATTGATATATGGAAATATGAAATGATGATATTGTACTTGGAATTTATTTAATGAGTATGTACATCCTTGATTATAGACTTGTACACCTTGAGTGTACTAATCGTGACCTTGATATTCCGAGTAATATGGGTAAAGTTTGATATGAAATGATCTGAACTCAAGTTGAACTATTATGAAATTATACTTGTAATATAAAGAGATGATTTATACATATTAAATGAATACATGTTGTGGAAAGCATATGTACATGGAAACTTGATTGTTGTTGAGTCCATATATGTTTTGATGTTATTATGGAATATATGACTAACAAGGGCCATGAGGATATATGTAGGGCTTGAGGTCAAATTGATTAAATATGTCTTACATAATTATCTCAAAATAGGATGAATGGTAACTTAAGTACCATGTTATACGAACTTAATAAGCATTTTATGCTTACTTAGTTTTATTTCCCTATTTTATAGTGAATCGAAAGCTTGTTGGATTGGAAGCTTGTCAGAGATCACTCACACTATCCATCAGCCCATAGTAAATCATTTATGGTTGTTATGGCATGTATAGGATATAATGGCCATAATGGCATGTAAATGTAAATGATGCTTGTAATTTAGCCATTGGAATGGCTAGTGATGGTTTATTTTAATATACTTGTAATGAAAAACTATGGTAGCTACATATATGTTAAGCAATTGATCAAAATATATCTAACTTGAGGACTTAACTAAGGTAAGATTATAGACATGTATGCATGAAATGATATGCCATGATGAATGGTGGAATTTGCTTGATTTGAATGCTTGAAATGGTTGGTACTTGGATGTGTGATTCAAGTGCAGGTTATGGGTGTGATTTTGGGTGAGAAATGAAGCTAGAAATGGCTTTATTTTGTCCATGCAGTCTAGACACACGGCCGAGTACATGGGTGTGTAGTTAGGCCGTGTACCCCCTGCACCTTAGTTTAAGAAACAAAATGATCAGAATTGAGCACACAGGCAGAGACATGAACATGTGTCTTGGCCATGTGAAACCTGCACCTAATTTCAAATTGAATTAATTAACCACACAGCCTAGCACACGGGCATGTGGCATGACTGTGTGCACAAGTCAAAGAGTTACACGAGGTCAAACATGGCCTCCAACATGGGCGTGTCCTAGGGTCACACGGGCGTGTTCGTTAGACCACACGAGCGTGTGAGCCCTGCACCTTGGTCCCCACTCGATTCTAATGCTCGTATTTGGCCTCGATGGTCCATTTAAGAGACGTTATGAATAATCTCGGAAAAAGAACAATGATTGACATGATTTATTTGTAAATGTTTTGAAAGTTTCAGTAATGCCTCGTAACCCTGTTTCAGCGACGGATACAGGTTAGGGGTGTTACATGTTCCATATTTATCAATCCACACAATACCAATGAGATGATATCGATATCATTAACTCTTTAATTGAGTTATGAATTTCACTATTGCTAGTAAAGGCATGTCATACACAAGTCATGTACCCAACATACCATCTATGGGCTCGATCATCTTTAGAGCATAAGCATCCGTTTATATCAAAGCACATGAATTGCATACATAACCCTTTAATTGAGTTATGAATTGCACTATTGCTAGTAAAGGCATGCCATACACAAGTCATGTACCCAACATACCATCTATGGCCTCGATCATCTTTAGAGCATAAGCATCACTTATATCAAAGCACATGAATTGCATACACATTGTCAGTGACTAACTCAGGATTTAGGTAAATCACACCATGAACGTCACAAATGAATTAATTCAGAAACGGATTCAGAATTAATTCATCTTGGGTCTAGTCTAATGTATCATTTTACCAATGAATACATCTATGTCTTTACTTGTGGAGTCAACTGCTCCAATAGCCAAGACTAGCCATCTCTACAATTGGAATTGTAGACGACATAGATGAAGTAAGTTGAATCAAATGCTCACTTTGATTCTTTTACGGGATTACGGACTCATTTAGATTATCTACTAAAGTAAGTTGTCTTTCTTACGGTGTAAACATTCTTTACAATGCCACTTATCTTCAGTTTGAACTTTAGACAATCAATGAGCTAATATTTGCTTGTCACAATTTCACTATGCATGCAAAATATAAAAGATAGAAAGTACAAAAGACATCATGGTGAAATGTGAAATTAATTTTATTTATTTATTCATTGTTCAAATAAATAGAAAACAGTTACATGTTTACTACAATATAGGCACATTTCTCAACAGTTACAAGTTAAGTGAACATAACAAAACAAAAACTTACCCATAATTTAGTGCCTAATAGTATAGTTTAACCAAAAAACAATTAACCTCTAACCTTCTAATCGAATAAAATTCATTCATTAGAATATTTTGAGTTAACCAAAAAACAATTAACCTCTAAACTTCTAATCGAGTAAAATTCATTCATTAGAACATTTTGAGTAAAATTCATCCAATAAACCTTTCGACTAACATTAAGCATTAACTTTACTGATAGAGCCATTAGCGGATGATGAGTCAACAGTTTTGTACACATGATAATCCACATCGATAATCTACTTGAAGTGACATTACTCTATCTTATATATCATATTAACAAATAATTAAAAAAAGTTGTAGGTTTAAAAAAATTGTACTTTCCATAACTTACCTTTGACAGCGCCCCGACGTCCGTGCATCAGGACTATGAATCAACACACAATTTAATAATTTACAAGTGGCTTTATTACAAGTGTGGCAGGTCAGTTGTAATATTTATAAGTGTTACAATGAAACACTTTGGGTATTCCAAGGATCGAAGCCAAGGGATTTGCCAAATTGGTAAATGTGTTATCAAGTTAATTACAACTTAAAAAATCACTAATTTAATCGAGTCAGGAATTATTAGTGCAAATTCAAATATAAATTATTTATAAATTTAATTTAAATTGTCAATTAAACAATCTAATCTAATTTTCTTCTTTATTGTTTTAGACAATGTAAATGATAAAATGATAGTCAATTGATTATTCTATTGTCAATTAAACTAATGAACCTATACCGATTATATTGTTTGTCACTTTTAATTAGAAATCTCTTCTTAGTCCATCCTAGACTAAAAGATACCACCTAAGCTATTCTCTCAGTCTCACCTAAGCATATAAATCTCCTCTCGTTCTCACTATTCAACATAATTATATCGAGTTATCTAATGATAAACTCTCCTTTCGGTCTTGGTTATCTAGATTTTCTACTAGAGGCGTCAATTCTAGCATATGAAGCATTTCAATATAAAGGAATAATCCATTAATCAATAATAAACATTAACTTAAACTAACAAGTGGGTGTTCAAACTTTGGTTAAAATTGAATTAACCGACTGAACCAATCTGATTTGATTAATCAGTCGGTGGTCAAACTTAGTTCGATTGGAGGTCTATTAATGGCATTTTAGAATTTTGGTTATCAGTTAATTTGATTCGAAATCGGGTAATTAATCGAACTTAATAATTAATATTACATAATTATGTATTAGCCCACTAATTCTGTTCGAAATCAGTCGGAGGTCAGTTAATGAATATTGAATATTATATGTATGAAATTAGTTAATTCAGTTAACTTTCAAGATAAAAACATATATTTCGGTTAATTTCAATGTGCTTTTTATATGTTTTATATTTTTTTTAATCAAATGACAAAAACATATAAACTTCGACTAATTCGGTTAACCGATAAAATTAACCGAAATATTTTGGTTCGGTCAAATTTTTTGAAAAAATTAAATTTGGTTAACAGTTGAAAGATTATACAGTTTGGTTAATTTGATTAATGCAAGTTCGGTTCGGTTAATAACCGAACCACCCATTTGAACAACCTTACTAACAAGTAACCAATCAACCAATTTAGCAGATAATCAAACTTATTTTTTAGACAATCATTTTATCAAACACATGGTAGCATAAAACAAAAGTAAATATTTTAAGAAAATGTTCATTTAATTTATGGAAATCCAATGAAGCCCAAAAGTTTGATCATCTACCTTTTGCATAGTATTTAACAAGATGGAAGAAATAAAACAATAATGATGCCTCTTTTATGGAAGCAAGAGAAAAAATCAAGAAGATCAAGATGGAAGCAAGAAATCAAGAAGTTTGTCTCATGACCTTGAAGAAAAAATCAACTATGTTAAGAGAAGGTCATTCCACCATGTGGCCTCTTTTATTCAATGACACTAACTATTCTTATTGAAGGACAAAAATGAAGCTATTCATCCAAGTAAATGATTATAAAGTATGTAGGGTGATCACAAATTGGACATACATTCCAAAGAAAAGATTTGATGGTGTCAATGTTATTAAGAAGAAAGATGAAGGGGATGTTGATATCAAGATGGTGCAATTAAATGTTAAAACCATGCACACTATATTTTGTGCAATTGGTCCCCATGAATACAATAAAGTCTCATTGTGTGGTAATGTTAAAGAGATATAGGATAAATTTAAAGTCACTCTTAAAGGCACAAGTAGAATCAATGAATTAAAAATTAGTCCCCTCACCCTCGATTATGAGCTCTTCAAAGCAAAATCTAATGAAAGAATCAAGGAGATGTCCAACTGCTTCATTGATATCATCAACGGTCTCAAGGCTCTTGGGAAGACTTATGTAACAGCCCGTTTTTAGTGATGTCAGAAACAGTGATTTTGAGACCATAATTCTGGTGAGTAAATTATTATTTTATTATTTTTTATAGGTCTACGGGATAGTATTAAGGTCGTATTAAAATTTCGTTAAGAAATTTTGATGTTTAAATGGTTAGTTAGGTAAAAAGGACTAAATCGTAAAAAGTGTAAAGGTTTAGTTCTAATAGCTAAAGGAGTTTAATAGCTATGAAATATTAAACTAAATGACTTGAATGGTAAATAACCCATTTAATGATTTAGTGGATGTGCATGAAATGGTCTTATTGAAAATTTTGTTAGTTTTTAAAGGTTAAAATGGTAATTGAGTAATTAAAGCCTAATTTAAATAAAACAAAATTGTTCATCTTCCTCATTCATCAAACCTAAACCGAAAATCACCATTAGAGAAGGTTTAGAACATTCGGTCAAGCTCTCCTCTTGTATGTAAGTGATTTCGAGTCCCGTTTTTAATGATTTTTATGTTTTTGAGTCCATTTTAGCTTAATCTAGCTAGCTCGAGGGTTAATTGGCAAAACTATTAAAGTTTGAGGGACTTTTCATGAATTTTTTTGGTTAGATTTTTATGTTAATTGATGGATTATGAATATTTGTTGAAAAATAAACAAGTTTTGTTAAGTGATTTTTTATGAAAATGGCATTTAGGGATTAATTTGTTAAAAATATAAATTCTAGGGTTTTATTGTAAATGATGGTAAATATGAGTTGCTCCAAAGTCCCTTGCATATATGGTTAACATGGATTTAGATTAAAATGGTTAGATTTTAAGTTATGAGTTTAATAACTAAATTATGAAAAGTTAAAATATTATGGGCAAATTCGTAATTTTGCATAAATATGAAATGTGAATTAAATAGAATATTAGAATTATTTAATTGATTGAAATTACCTATTTAGATCAAGACAAATCACAATCAGATCTAAATCGAGGGAAAACTAAAGCTTTGGAATAGTTCGACTTTGTTCATACACCCTTAGCTGTTGAGGTAAGTTCGTATGAACTGTAACCATTTTTAATGTTGGTTAAATTTGAATATTTGTTATGTTGTTGAGATATAATGAATTGAATTATAAATGTATCAATGCTATGACAAAATAATGGACATTGAGTCCCGGTTGAACCTTAGGAATTATTAGGATACAAATGACATGTCATTAGGGATTTCATGTTTCGGGTGCTGGTCTTGAATGTCCTACCGATGGCTGAGGTCTTACATTTGTTGTGGATTCTCCACAGCTCGTGTGAGCAAAATTTTATAGCTTACATTTTGACCCACAGCTCGTGTGAGCAGGCCTATTTCATAGCTCGTGTGAGTAATGATGTAAAGGAAATGTTACGGTTATATGTGAAGGCACACTTCGTGTGAGCTTTCCCCCGTATCCGATGTAATTCTAAACGATTCAACAGGTGAGAAAAGGGAATTGAATGGTAAGTATGTAAATGGAATGATTCATGACTTATGAAAAGGAATTATGAGCTAAGTGATGCATTTACTTATGGAATTTACATTTTTTATGGTTGATTTCATTTGTAACATGAGCAAGTACACTAAGTTACGATGTGGTGATTTTGTATAAGCTTTTACTAAGCTTATGGCATTGGTGATAATTTATGTTTAACCTTTGAATTGTTAAAATGACATGGTAAGTTTAGTTTAAGTTTACGAGCTTACTAAGCACTCGTTGCTTACGTATTTTCTTTTCTATGTTCTATAGGTCATCAAAAGCTCGATTTGGCTAAAAACTAGTCGGAGATCTATCTCACTATCCAGTAATTAATTCGATAGTTTTTGAGCATTTTGGCCAAGGTTTATAATGGCATGTATAGGTTAGTTTATAATGGTGTTTTTGATGAATATGAAAATGGTAAATTGGTATGTTTGTACCTCGATGTTATGTATGGTTGATGGACTTATAATGCTTGTTTACGTATGTCCTTTTGGTCACTTTTTTATGATTGATGCATATGGCATTTTGGTACAAGATATTGGTTTGGAAATGGTAATTTATAATGTGTTTTAGGCACATAATAGAATGAGGTATATATGCATAGAACTAGGTAATATTATCTTGTTTTGGTAAATGTTGTTTTGTTATAATTGTGGCGCCTTTGAATGGCATATTGGTTAGTTGAATTAGGGTCTTGAATTTGTATCTTTATGTATGCATGGATGGTGGTTTAAACCCTTGAATGTGTGCATATATGGTTTGAATGATTATGCATGAAATGGATTAGTTTTAGGTGAATTTTGGGTTCCAACGGCTTGGGACATGGACGTGTGACTCAGCTGTGTGAGACACACAACCTGGCGACATGGTCATATGTCATTTGAGAATTCTTTTGAATGTAAGTCAGTGAGTTACACGGCCTAGCACACGGCCTGGCACACGGGTGTGTGGGGTAACTCAAAGAGTTTCACGAGTGAGGATACAGGCTAAGACACAACCGTGTGTCTCTTGTTTGAAAGTTACACGGCCTGGCCACATAGCCGTATGTCCCCTATTTTCAAAATTTGCTACTTTTTCCTAAACTTTTTGATTTGTTTCAAATTAGTCCTAAATTGCTTCTAAGTTATTTTTAGGGCCTCGAAGGCTCGATTTAAGGACAAAGTGCATGTGTTTGGATGGTTTATGATATATTTAAATTTATTGAATGTTGTGATGTTTAAAGGTTTCTAGTTGATTGGTAATACTCCATAATCCTAATCTGGCGGCGAATACGGGTTAGGTGTGACACCCCTAATTTGACCCTAGTCGAAAAGTGGTTTCGGGACCACAAGACCGAGTCATAAAAATAATTAGCTGTCATATTTGATGCTCATTATATGTACATATGCATGTGTGAAAATTTCATGTTTGAATTTTGTTAATTGTGAGTGAATTTTATTAAATAGGACTTATGTGAGAAAATTTAGAAATGTGCTAGGAAAATGTAAGTGGCCTATTTATGCATGTTGCAAAATAATTGTACTTGCATGTCAAATTCCCCACTCTAGAGGAAGTGGCCGGCCATGATGGTATGGGATACAAAAAAATATGCATTTTGTATTAATATTATAATGACTACATGGTTTTATAATAGGAAATAAGTATTAGAAAAAAAAAAAAAGGAAAGCCATACATTCTCACCTTGTTCTTGCCGAATGTTGGAGAAAGAAAGAAGAAATATGCTTTGAGGATTTCAGCAAGATAGCAAACTAAAAATCCAAGGTATGTGCATTGGGTCATAGAGGAAATTGAATCAAAAATTGGTTGATCTTTGTCCTCCATTGCCGTAGCCTAAAGGGAGGGAGAGGAAAGTTTGGTTGCTTTGATTTTTGGCTTAGAAGATGGCTAGAGTAAGGTATGTGTTGAACGATTCTTGAAAATCTATGCATGTTTGAGATGATTAGTTCAAACTCTACTTGTCCCATAGATTAAACTTAGAATTTTGAGGTTTGAGGTTCGGTCAATAAGCTTGAAACTCATAGTAGTTTGTTTTGGTAAGCTTGGTATATGGATGTTATATGTTTTGGTATTAGATGGGAAATGGTTGATATAATGATCATTATGTGTATACATTTTCATAGCATGTTTAATTGGTTCGGCTAAGGTTTTGTATAGGTAAAACATATATGAATTGGTTGTTGTGTTTAATACGGGTAGTAATATGTGAACTAGCGTTCAATGATATAAGGCTGTGTTCGAATGTGATTAAGTTAATGACATTCTGTTATGAGATGGATGACATGAATTATATTTATGAGCTACATTGTGATTCGACACTTACGAATATATGCATATATTGAATTGGTTTGATGTATTAGTTGAATTATATGTTATAAGACAAAACGATTGGAATAAGGTAATTGAAAATTTGGTTGTAAGTATTCAGTTACCATGATAAGACACTCGTTTATGTCATAAAAGTTAGTTTCATAAGCGAACTATTACATGGTATTAGCATACATAAGTGTTTGGCATTATTGTGTGACTTATGTAGTTGTCTTGAATTTGATATCCGTGTTGATTTGATTAATCACTTTGTAAATATTTATAAAATATTAGTTTGAATAAAGTATCGATATGTGATTGCCAAATGTGATTGTTAAGTGAATAATATTGGTTAAGTACTTAAGCAAATCTATCATTTTAGTTAAGCTTAAGAGCAAAGAGGATCAAAGTCGGATAGGGGAAAAGAGGAAGTAAACGAATAGCCGTGGATATCTAGTCGTCGACCACTTTCGAGGTAAGTTTTAAGTGATTAAACGTTGAGTAAATTCAATCATAATAGGACATAATGAGTTTATTTAATAAGATATGATGTGGCCATGATATGTCTTAAACCCAAATGGTAAGTGCATAAGTGTTTGGACTTGGAAATTTAAGAGCAAATTGTAATAATTTGCTTGGACAGTAGCAGTAATGTGATTTTAGAAAATCACTATAAATTGTTGGTGTGGAATTATAGGCTGAATAAAATATGTAATCAAAGCTTAGTTGGTCTAGTTTCTTATAAAAGAGACCGTGGAAGAAAAGAAATTTCCTATAAAGAGATATTTAAAGTTGTGCGGGACAGTGTCGGAATGACTCGAAATCCCTGTTCTGTTTTGGAAAATCATTATAATTTGTACAAAAATGGTTATAAGATAATATTTATATGCTTAGACTCCTTAATGAGTCTAGTTTCAAATGGAATCAAATAGAACACATTATGAATTCTTTACAATGAAAAATTTGATTCAGTAGCGAAGAGTGGTCAGATTAGTCAAACAGTGAAACAGGGGAAACTTTAAGAAAAATCTGGTATTGATTGGCCAAACCAAAAATTCTGAAAATTTTATGGATGGAAGATATATGAGTCTATATTCTGAGAAAATTAACGGCAAGTGATTTGGAGTCTTGTAGCTCGGTTATAAATAATTTAGTGACCATTGCTCAGGAAAACAGCTCAGTAGCGAATATGTGATTTTGTTGTAAACATGGATAAAAACTTGTTTTAGTTGCTCATAAGCTATTGATTGATCCCATACTTGAATTCTAAATTGTGATATTGTAAAATGATACATGAGTGTTAGATGGATCTTTGATATCAAAATTTGTGAAATTGTAAGTTTATGAGTATTCGAATATGAAATGATAGTATGGCGTGAAATTGAATTATTCGTTGGAAAATGATTGATGTAGATTCGGCCAAGACCAAGTCTGTACATAATAATATATGTGATAAGGCCTAATGGCCGATGTGATGAATGTGAAAATGTATATATATGTGATAAGGCCTAATGGTCGACGTGATGAATGTGAAAATGTATACATATGTGATAAGGCCTAATGGCCGAGGTGATGAATGTGAAAGTGTATACATATGTGATAAGGCCTAATGGCCGATGTGATGAATGTGAAAGTGTATACATATGTGATAAGGCCTAATGGCCGATGTGATGAATGTGAAAGTGTATACATATGTGATAAAGCCGAATGGCTAATGTGAATGTTGTAACATGTGATTAAGTGTACATGAAACTTAGAAATATGTTCCGGGTGAGACCCGATGACTACGTGTGGAGATTATGTCCGGGTACGACCCGATGACTACGTGTGGAGATTATGTCCGGGTAAGACTTCGTAATAAGAATTGCTTATAAATATACGCAATGCGAAAGGTTAAATAGGTATGTACTCCAAGTTTATATATGATGCATACGAGAGCAATCTATGGGACTATTCCTATGATTATGTGACATCGGATTAGTGTGAGAGGTTATGTGAAATCATACTATATATCTATGTCACATGAGCTCACTTTTATGTGAGAGTTTATCTGCCTATTGTATATGATGAGATGTGCATATTCGGTAAAGGGATGGTATGCCCGAAGGAAGAGTGAAATAAAATACGAACAACTATGTTATAATTTGATTGTTATCTGTTGACACTGCTTAAAACTTACTAAGCATTGTAATGCTTATCTGCTTACTCTGTTTCCTCGCCTTATAGGTCTCATTGCGAAGCTACGTGCTCGGGATCGTCAAGAACTAGTCACACTATCACTATCCACTGTTTGGTACTGCTATGTTTTGGAATATCTTATGGCATGTATAGAATAGACTAGTAGTAAGAGGATATTTTGGTTAATGTATAGGATTACTCTTTCGTTTGTTGGTCATAGACCCTTTGATTTTGTATAAATTTGGATAGCCATGCGAAAATGGCTTGTATACACTTTGGCATGGTATCATAATCATTTTGTATGTTGTTCATTAAGAGATGTGGAAATGTTTGGAATCGATTAGCCCTTGGAATGGTTAATCGTGATCATCTTTTGTGCCATGTATGCTAAAAGGGCTAGTTGAATCAAGGAAATTATGAAGTAGGTAAAATCTACCTTAAGGACAGAGGTTGACAGCTGCAGTGATGTGGATGTGAAAAATCACTAAAAATAGTAGGAATGGAATTAAATAGTGAATAAATTATGAAAATGAACCTTGATGAATCTACTTTCATATGGAAGAAACGAAACAGTCATATGAGTTGTATGTTAAGAGATATTTAGGTTTTCGTGAAATAGGGCCAGAACGGTTTCTGGATTCCCTGTTCTAATTTTGGAAATTCATTGTAAATTAACCAGAGATAATTAGGAGTCATGCCATATACGTATAGATTCCTCTTTGAGTCTAGTTTCTATAGAAACAAACGGCATCAGTATTGAAGCCCTGTACAAGGAGATATCCAGGTCGTAATGCATGAAAGTCAGTGTAGTCGCACCCTGTAACAGTGGAGACTTTAACTAATAAACTGTACTAATTGGCCTGACCAAAAATTCTAGAAAAAAATTTGTAGATGCATATATGAGTCTAGTTTCAGGGAAAAATTACAAAACTGGTTTTCGAGTTTTGGAACTCAAGATATGATTTTTAAAGTGACAGTGACGCAGTTAGCCAACTGCCTGGAAAATTTTTAAAATGGACTGCGAAAGTGAATGGTTTAAGCCGTTAACCCCTCGTGTCCGACTCCGGCAGCGGACTCGGATACGGGGTGTTACATTAGAGGTGTTACAACTTATGCCAACAAGGAGATGGTGAAGAAGATGTTGAATAGACTCCCAAAATCATGAGAAACCAAAGTGGTGGTCATAAATGAGCCAAAGGATCTTGACACTCTTTCTCTTGATAAGCTCGTTGGGTCTTTGTTGACATATGAAATGAAGATCAATCATAATGCTCAAGAGACCAAGAAAGCTCCAAAAAAAGTGGGAGCGACATTCAATTCTACCACTCCTGAAAAAGACGATGATTCTAGCAATGATGATAATGATGATGAGGAGATGGCTATGTCAGCAAAGAAGATCAAGAAATTCATGAAATTACAAGAAATTTGTCTAAGAGGTAAACTATTTGTCCAAATATAAAGTTTTCTCGAAATACGAGGAGATATAAAATTACAAAAAATGGGATTGAGCAAGATATTAGACAGACCCATCCTTTATTCGAGCTAAACCTTGAAAAGAAATTATGACTTGAGCTCAACTTAATTTTATATTTTTAAATAAAATAATTATATTTATAAATTAATATATAAAAGAGACATCTCATAAAGAAAAACATTTCTCATTTCTTATAACTTATACCCATTAATTTAAAAACCCAAATCCATTTACTCCAACTTAAAATTCAAAATTCAAAATTTTAAAACTTAATTTCTAATAAGAAAACTTTAACTCCTTCAATCACATTCACATGCAGTCTTAGCTATCCGAAGCACTTATGGTTTTGTTCCCTTGACTTTGTTTTGAGATTTTGTATTTGTTTAATTTTTATTGAGGGAATAAATATTCAAGAGGTTTTTGTATTACAAGGATATAGGCAATTTAATCCTTCCCAAAATAATTGAATAATTTAACCACTATTAGAAAATGAATAAAAAAGAACAATTGATAATGGCATTAAGCCCTATTAGGTTAGGCTTGATTTAATTCCTTTTAAAATAAATGGAGTAAAGTAGTCTCTATACTATTCAAAAGTGAGCAAATAAAGATAAATTTAATATGTCATTAATTATTTATGTGGTAGAAAGAACAAAAGATAAACATAGTTGTGAGGAACAACTCTACTTAGCTATCCTCATTTCAATAATTTCTAGAGATTAAAAAAATATACCATACCTTAATAATTTACATAATTATTTTCATTTTAAAAACTTTTAAAAATTCAATCAATTAAGTATTTATACCATACATTAATAACTATGTAATTTTTCAGTAAAATATTATTTTAATGGTCGTGATTTTTTTCCGATACAAATGGATAATTATATTACAACGGGGAAGGGAAAAAGGGCTTTACAAACATGGAAATCGAACTCTAAACCTTATCGTATGGCTTAGAATGGCATGGGCCTCGGCCCTCCTAAAACGTAAATTTGCTCTTTAGGCCCTTAAAATTTTTAAAAATTTTAAATTAGTAAAGGTAAAATTATACTTTTGGCCCCCTAAAATTATAAAAATTTGATTTAATCCTTTGCAAATTATAAAAATATAAACTATAAAAAAATTAAAATTCTAAAAAATTATTCTGGCTTTGCCCCTGAACCTTATGTTAATCAATTTGAAACTCACACAAGTTTAACCATTGAACCAATAACGTGATTGACTAATGATTGTGATAAAACCATAGAAACATTAATTATCAAATAATATTATGTGAAAATTTGTATAAACAGGGAAAGTAACCTAATTTATTGTCCAAAAATTTGAAAGGAGGAAAAGATAGGAGATGTAAGGGTAAACATTTTATTCACCACTTAAATTTATCTAGACATAAACTAAAGACATAATACTAAAAATAGCTCTCAGCGTTTGACTGTTTGGTCACTTTGGTCATTTATCTTTTTTTTGTCAAATTAATATATTTTTAATAGACATACTGACGTGGTCGTTAGTCGACTAACGGTCAACATCAACCTCTGACGTGACAGTCCAAATGTAAGTAAATGCTGACATGGTACTATTTTATCTTATATGTCATGTCAACAAATGATTTTAAAACTATCATCATCGTTTCTTCTTCTCCCTTGTTTCTTTTCATTATTCATCGTTTTTGCTTCTTCATTATTAGTTTTTGGATTTGATTAGTGAATAGATTCAAATTCTAAACCTTAAATTTATATGAATTTAACTATCATAAATTAAAAAAAATGTTAATTATTTAACTTTTCATTTAATCACAAAATCATAAAGTATAAACTTTTAAAATTAATTGGTTTGTATTCACTATCAACCAATAGTGTTGACAAATCAATTTATTCTACCTTTGATGTTCTTACCTATTAACAATTCATTTTACGTTCATTATTATGTTTTCTTTTCATTTTATTTTTTATAGTTTGTGTTACTGTTTGCTAAGTTGCTTTTGTTGAAATGCGTATTTGTTAATTAGTACTAAAAGGATTAGTATTTAGAATATTAGTAACGTAATTTAAAAAATTGTAACGTGTCTCATTTATTTTTTAATATTTTATTATATCTTTATAAGATATTTGTCAACCTTTAAATTCTATTTATGAAATTTAAAATCTTTATTAATAATGTACTAAATATTTTCTTTTATTAAAAGGTGCAATTAATTAAGAGAGATGGCCAAGTCTTTTTATACTTTATTTATGAATTAAGACAAATTATGGGTATATAAGTTTTTGTTTTATATATACTTTGTATATTAGCAATGCATAATAACACCTCATATAAATTTAAAAAAAAAACACCATAGACTAATCTTGTAATTAGCTAATGACCCTCAGAAAAGATCCTCGAATATGAAATAATATAAAGCAACTCCAATGCTATTACACCATTTCAACAAAACATATTTTTTTATACAATTATGTTAATTGTTCTAATGATTGTGAGATAGTTGTAATAATTCGGCTTTTCTATAAAAAGATTTAAATATTTTTATTATTTATAAAAATAATTTACTTTAAAAATTATGTACGTAAATTATCTATTTTGAACAGTAAACGTTCGTGAAACTATTACCATTGGTGTCACCACCTCTAATTTAAAAAAATAAATTAAGTGCCGTCGTTGCCATTAGTGTCACCGGACTGAAATATAATTATATAAAATATTTAGAGACATAATGAAGCAATTACCTTTTCTAGATTGGATGGGAAAAGGGATAGACCCATTCCCCTTGTTGCACCAATTAAAACTTTTAAACTTTTTGTCTATTTACATATTAAGCTTGTTCCTTTTAAAATTAAATTTAAATAATCTTTAAAGAATATAAGAATAATAAAATATTTTTTTCAAATTTTATTATTTCTTAAAAATAATAAACTTAAAAGAATATATAAATTTTTATTTAAATTACTCAATATATATCTCTCAATAATTTTCCTTAAAGTAAAAAATTCTTTTTTTAATTGAGGAAAAAATATTTTTAATTTTTGACTTGAGGAAAATTCTTATTTTTATTGAATAAGAATTTTAAATTTTTCTTTTGACTTGAGGAAAATTCTTGAGGATATATTTAAATAATATAAATAAAAATTTTATATAGTTTTTATTTTTAAAAAATAATAAAATTTGAAAATGATTTATTTTGTTATTCTTATATTTTCTAAAAGCTATTTAATTTTAATTTTAAAATGGGACAAACTTAACATGCAAGTAGATAAAAAATGTAAAAGTATTTAATTGGTGTGGCTGAAGAATAATGTTACCCTTTTTCATCCAATCTAAAAGAGTAATTGCTTCACTAGGTCCTTAAATGTTTTATATAATTATACTTTAGTCAGTGATACCAATAACAAGGGTAGCACCCAAAAGAATATTTTTCATTTAAAAATATATTGACAATGGCGTTACATATATTTACTATTTAAAACATATCATTTACGTACATAATTTTAAAAGTGAATTATTTTCGTATCAAAAGTTTTGAGTCATTCTTATAAAAAAACTTAATAATTCTTATATTTTTCATCTTATTTTTCTGAGTAATATAAAATGTCTCATTTTTAGATTGTATTATCAATTCTAGTGGAAATACAAGTTTATTAAGTTGAATAAGAGGGAGTTATAATTATTTTATTTAAAATAAATTATATAAAAATTAATACACTAATTTTAAAATTATTATCAAATAAATTGTGGAAAGTAAAAATACTACGAGGAAGATTAAAATGACTTTAAAGTGTCTTATTTATTTATTTTTAAAATTTTAAAATATACTTGTAATAATAATAATATTAACACGATTTGTGAAGTTTGGGTGTCAGATGGGATAATTATCAGGTTGTTGGTAGGAGGAGAAACAATAGGCCTAAAACAAACGAGGTAAAAAACGTAACTTGCCCAAGACGACATTTTTTGCTGCCTATCTCAGCTGAAAAACATACCGCTTTTCTTCCTAATCACGTCTATCTTTCCTGACCGGTAAGTCCCTTTGCTTATGCCTCTTTTGTAAAGGATTTTTTTTAATCTGTCTTAGTCCTTAATTCTTGTTTCATGCTTTTTAAAAATAAAATATAAAAATTAGTTGCTTTACTTGAAGGTCTGAGCTTTAAGCAAATCACTGCAGTTATTGTTGAATAGGCAAACGATGTTGTCTATTTTTGCGGGTTCCCGGGTTATGCATGTGAAATGTTTGACAAAATGACACTAAGGAAATTTGGGTTTCTTTGAATGAGGGGAAAAAGGGTGATTTAATGACTGTATGGGGGTGAAGATTACAGTAGGGTTGATTATGGAAGTAACCCATTTTTTCTGGTTTAGTGAAGTATGCCATTGGTGTTGGACTATCCTTCCTTCTGAGGAATGCCAAATGATGATGTTCATTGTTTATTCTAATTAAAAAAGCAATGAACTTTGATACTTAAGACTTTTATAATCTTTTTTGAAATTTTATTAGTCTCATACATTTTGGCTAGAGAAGTAGGTTCAACTGTTTTCTTTATCTCCCTGAAATGTGGAGATTGATGCTGATAATATTTCTGTTTTGCTTAATTGGCTAGTGCGCAGAGCTTGAGCATTAAATTCTAAAAATGGAAGATGTCATAACAGAAATACCCTTACCATCTAGATTCTTTCAGGAACATCTTAACAACTTTATACTTCCATCTCCATCTCTCGCGTTGCCATTCCTTTTTTTTTTTATTCCTAAGCCTGAAAAGATCTTAACAATTAACAGAATTCTATAATATTATATTGTTTTTGATTTTGGCAAAGGTTTGACTACAAATCTAATTTTAAAACGGGCATTATGTTTCCAATCGGATTTGAGTTTTCTAAAACCTTTTACCAAAACAGCATTAGAAACTTTAAATATAACAATTAAGTAATGATTTTATATTCATTCATGCTTGATTTTGTGTTATTATTTATTTCCATATATGTTGCATGTCATTATTTATTGAACTGGTGGTTTCATAATTATAGCCCGGAAAAAGAACTTCAAATAATTTCCTTTGATTTGGGCATGAGGGCATCAATGTTTTACTAGGTTGGCTTGTTTGGTTCTAGTGATTTCCATAACTCTTGAAGAATGTAAAATCGGTATTCTTGTCCCTTTATTGCAGATAATTGCTTTGTTTTCAAGTTCGCGAATCTTCAACCAGTCCTGCAATGGCCGGAGAATCATTGCCAGAGTTCAACTATCCCAAAGATGTTTTGCAGCCTTTACTTAGCGCATCAAATTCGTCTTCGCTACAACAAGCCCTAGAGATTCTTATAAAAAATTCTAGAGCTGCTGTTGGCCGTGCAGAACTTGCTTCAAAGAATATCCTTCCTACTGTTTTGAAGCTTGTTGAATCTCTCCATCATGCATCAAGTCAAGAATATCTCATGCAAGCTATGAAGCTTCTTAGGAATCTATGTGCTGGAGAAGTTGCCAATCAGAATTCGTTTGTTGAGCATAATGGAATTGAAACTGTTTTGACTGTTTTGAGGTCTGCAGCACTTCTTTCTGATCCGGATTTTGGGATTATTCATTTGAGTTTGCAAGTTCTGGCAAATGTTTCATTGGCTGGATCAGAACTTCAAGAGGCTATTTGGCATAAGTTGTTCCCTAACGAGTTTTTCATACTAGCAAGCATCCATAGTCTGGAGACCAGTGATCCTTTGTGTATGATTTTATACACCTGTTGTGACGGAAAGCCTGGACTGGCTATTGAGCTATGTAGAGATCCGGGGTTGCCTATTGTAGCTGGCATAATTCAGACCGTTGCTTCAGGTACAAATGATGAGCCTTCGATTTTAAGTTCTTTTACTATGTTCCCTACTTTGTTTTAGATAGATTTAGCTAACTGTAGATCTCTCTTTTTTCTATTATCGTTTAATACCAGTTGGTTCTAGAGAAAATTGGTTTAAGTTACTTCTCTCAAGATTATGTTTGGAGGACATTCACTTCCCTGCACTGTTCTTTAAATTATGTGAAGGCAATGCTTCTGAGGATGGGGGAAATACTGCTTTAGGGGATAAAGTTTTCTCATCAGAGCAGGCTTTTCTTCTGCAAATCATATCTGAGATCCTAAATGAACGACTTAATGAAGTAAGAGTTCCCAACGAGACTGCATTGTGTGTTCTTGGAATATTTAAGAGATCAGTAAGTATTGTTGATTTTGGTGCTAGAGCCAAATCTGGTCTTCCAACTGGCTCTACATCCGTTGATGTTATGGGATATTCCCTCATTATTTTGAGGGATATCTGCGCTCAAGAGGGTCTACGAGAATTGAAGAAAGATTCTGTAGATGTTGTTGATTTGCTACTATCCGATGATCTTACAGATGTTATTTTATCATTGCTTCATGATCTTGAGCCGCCAGCAATCATAAGAAAAACCCTGAAGGATAGTGAAAACCAAGAACTGAATTTGGGTTCAACTAAGCTCTGCCCTTACAAAGGATTTCGGAGAGATTTGGTTGCGATAATTGGGAATTGTGCGTATAGAAGGAAGAATGTACAGGATGAAATAAGGCAGAAAAGTGGGATTCTACTGTTGTTACAGCAGTGTGTTACTGATGATGACAACCCGTATTTGAGAGAATGGGGGATTTGGTCTTTGAGAAATTTATTAGAAGGTAATGCAGAAAACCAACAGATAGTAGCTGATTTACAGCTACAAGGGTCTGTTGACATGCCTGAACTTGCCAGACTTGGTCTTAAAGTGGAGGTTGATCAAAACACTCATTGTGCAAAGCTAGTAAATATCCCAGGAAGCTACACAAAGCCTGTCGAGTAAATTTTTTTTGCTTATTTTGGTATAGTGTCTTTTTTTTTTTTATAATAATGCTATTTTAATATAGTTGACTCGTAGGTGTCATATTCTTTGAAGAATTTTTTCCGATTTGGACACTTCTTTTAGGAACTGATCTAGAAAACAAGAAGCTTGACTATGAAATCTGATTTTATAATGGTGTAATTTGTAGATGAAGATATAGAAAATTGTCTGTCCCCTCTGTCTTGATGATTCAGTTTTTGCTGATATCTGGGAATGAATTTGCTTTTATATGTGTATTGTTCATCATTTTCCGGAACACTTGATATTTCTTGGTACATATTATGCATTGACCTTTTGATTGTTCTTGCAAAATTCAATGTTTTCAGTGCTTGTGTTAAAAATTGGTCTTACTGAAGAAAGAAAAGCCAACTCCCATTTTAATATTTGATGGATTGTTGAACCCCTTAAATGTTATTGTATGATTTAGATAATTATCCTTGGATTGTTTCAGGACAATATTGACATAGATATGAAAGGGTTCCCTTCACATTGCTCCTTGCCCTTTCTTAGGTTTTAAGTTATGCCTTAAAAGTGTTGCTCCTTTCTCTGCTTTAAAACCATTTCTCAGTAAGGTCCTTTGTTGCTTGAATGTATTGTTTAATTATTGAAAGAATTTTCTTCATTCTCCTTTTAATAATGCATGTTAATTATTGGGATGAAAATGTTGTTTTTAGCTCATATTACTTTTTGATAAATAATTTATGATTTTTTGAAATTCAGTTGATTCTATCTTTCGCAACACTCAGATCACTGTGCTGTCACTTGATAATATATGACAGGCGCGTAGGTCCTCTCAAGTTTATGGGGAAAATGTCCATCAGAGAACCACAGTTATACATTCAAGCACACCACACTGCAACTTTTACCAAATCCAAATGTTGAAGGTATTAAGCTTATTGTTTCATCCTCTCCACCAAACGGCCCAATACCAATACCGTTCCATTTGGTTTGTTTCCCAGAAAATGTGGAGCTGCAGTAAATACTAATTTTATACGGTGCATGAATCTCAACAAGAAAAAGAGTTTGGAGATTCCGAAGAGTAGGGTTGATACAAATTTATTCCGGTACACATGACACCAACTTAATCTGAAATTTAAATAATAGTACAGATTTATCTATATAATATATACCATATCTACTCTATATTTATAACCTCTTCCAACAGTACATATATATAGAATTAGACAATATTTGTAACAATTAGACAATATTATTTTGTGGTTATAATAAGTATTATCCTCTTAAATAAGAATAGAGTTGGTGGGCAGCTTCAAAAGGGATTCTAAGAAGTCCAAATTGATTCAAACTCCAAAGAAAATAAGCTCATCCTCACCCTACTAGCTGGTTATTGTCTTTGAAGGAGTTTAAAGTGCTCGCATGTTTCCACATTCAATATAAGAATGGAAACTTTAAGAAGATAAACTAAAAAAATTCAAAAGGAGTTTTGAATCATCCAAATTCCCTGTATCAAGGTCGATTATGTTGTGTTGATGCAAGTTTTGAGAGAAGTGACCACTCCACTTAGCACGGCTCAAGTTTCATAATTTGCTTTATTTATGGATTTTATACAGTCAATCTTGTAATTGTAAATGAAGACGTGATTAGATCAAACAAAATCACTTTTCATGGATTTTAATATGATCTACTTACCTTATATTTTGTTGAGGCAATTATGTGAGCAGCGTTTCATGCAATGCCACAAGCAGTGCCCACTGTTCTTGGCATTGTGCAAGTCACATAACTTATCTTATTTGGAATTGGCCATTTTTTAACTAAATCACTTGGATGATGACTTAGATGATTTTACGGACGTGTGTTAGCCTATATTTGAAGATCTATATTGTAGAGCAACAAATATTTAAAAATTGAATCATCCAAATCAAGCAAATTTGATCTCTCAATTTGTGAATATTGACTTTAATGACTTGAAAACATATCTTGTAAATATTTGATTTATTCTAAACTTATATTTGTTAAGTTTTTTTTTATGAGGCTATGTTAATGGGATATCTTTATTGTAATTAATCTTCATCTTACCAAGCGTTAAACTATTATATATTAGAGGCTTATGTAAGTTAGAATGGAGAGTTGAGTGTTTAATTTGTTCATTAGTATTAGCTTTGATTTTTTAATTGTTTTGATATAACAAACTTAATTATAATTTCCCTTAATCAAATTTGCATAAATTATTTCAATCACATTCAAATTATTTTCAAGTGTTACAAACTCAAAAAAACGAAGTTTCTAAATGACTTAAAATTTCTACAAAAGTTTTCGAGTACTCCCAAATCCTTTAAAATGTTTCTAAGCCATATTTTTCAAAGTTCCCAGCATTGTCTTGAGACAATTTAAGTCTTATCTTGAGACATAGGCTTTATCTCGAGACACAAGCCTGTTTGTATTGAGATAGACCAACATCGAAGCTAAAATTGTTTCAAGGGTGCTTTGTCTCAAGACAAAAATCCATTTGTCTCGAGACCAGCCAACATCGAAGTTAAGGTAAGCTATAGGGGAACATTATCTCAAGACAACAAAACATCGAAGCCAATGTTTACTTCAAGGGAGCCCTGTCTTGAGACAACCGAACAATTGTCTCGAGACTAGCCTATCGTGTCCCAAGACCTGAAGCTCCAATGGTCATATTTTTGTTCTTTCTGTCTCGAGACAAGGGTTTTATGTCTTGAGACATATTGTTATAAGTTTCATTAAATTGTCCAAATAAATGCTCTCAATGGCAAGAAATTCCCTCCAACGACTCCAAACGCCCATAATTTAATAAGAGATGATAAATATCAATCAAGGACGCTCATATGAAGACAAGAAATAAGTATACAAAGATTAATAGCTAAATTCCTAACAATACCCATTATTATTTCCACATGTAGACACTTATAAGTTTAGTATTGGTTCATTCTTTCAAGTGTTGTATCTACCTTTTAGAGGTGATAATCCTTTCCTAATTTCATTTCTATTTTTATGAGGATTTATTTAAGATTTTGGGTAGAAAACCGTAAGGGAAAGTGACCATATCTTGCATTTTGAAAAGATAGAGATTGTAAAGGTTAAACATTGTCCTCAAAAGGTTCAAATTAGTGAATTTAGAAAGTCCTTAGTCATGTCAAGTTAAGGTAGTGGAAGTAGGCAATTGGGACCAAATCACGATAAATTATTGAGTTTCTATTGATTGCCATCTTTGCTTTAAATTTTTAAAACACCGAACCCTCTTTTGGTGATTATTGAGGTTAACAATTTGTATCTGATCTAGATATTTAGAGACGATATTACTACCAAGAAAAAAGATCCATAAGAAGCTTAAGATAGAAGCAAAAAAATAAGAAGTTTGTCTCATGGTCTTGGAGAAAAATTCAACTATGTTGGGAGAAGGTCATTCCATTATGAGGCCTTCTCTATTCAATGACACTAACTATTCTTATTGGGGGATAAGAATGAAGTTATTTATTCAAGCAAATGATTATGAAGTATGGAGGATGATCACAAATGGGAATTTCATTCCAAAGAAAACAGTTGACAGTGTCATTGTTATCAAGGAGGAAGATGAATTGGATGAAGTAAATGTCAAAATGGTGCAACTAAATGCTAAAACCATGTAGACCCTATTTTATGCCGTTGATCTCAATGAATACAATAGAGTCACATTTTGTGATAATGCTAAGGAAATATGAGATAAACTTAAATTCAATCATGAAAGCACAAGTAGAGTTAAGGAATCCAAGATTAGTCTCCTCGCCTTTAATTATGAGCTTTTCAAAGAAATATCAGATGAAGGAATCAAACAGATGTCTGACCACTTCACTAATATCATTAATGGTTTCAAAACTCTTAGGAAGACTTATGCCAACAAAGATATGGTGAAGTAGATGTTAAATAGCCTCCCAAAATCATGGGAAGCTAAAGTGGCAGCCATAGAGGAGTCAAAGGATCTTGACACTCTTTCCCTTAATGATTGGGTCCTTGTTGACATATGAAATGAAAATCAATCATAATGCTCAAGAGACCAAAGAAGCTTCAAAGAAAGTGGGAGTGACATTCAAGTCTACCACTCATGAGAAATATGATGATTCTAGCAATGATGGTGAGGAGGATGAGAAGGAGGAGATGGTTATGTTTGTAAGGAAGTTCAGAAATTCATGAAATTTAGTAAATCCAAAAGACTTCCAATGAGAGACATCATCAAAGGTGAATCAAGTAAGAAAGAAAAGGACCCTGTTATATCTACGAGTGCAAAAAGTCGGGTTATATCAAATTTGAATGCCCTCAATTGAAGAAGAAATGGCATCAAAATGGAAGAAGAAAGCTGTAATGGCATCTTGAAGCGATAATGGCTCTTTCGATAGTGATAAGGAACATGAAGTTGCCAACTTATGTCTCATGGTTATTGGTGAGCTAAAGGTAATCTCTAATTCTAGTGATTTAAATGAATATACATTTGATGAATTACAAGATGCCTTCGATGAGTTAATTATGAAATTTAAGATAATGAACTCCAAATATAAGAAAAAGATTTCAAAATTAAAGGAGAAGAATAAATCTCTAACCATAGCCAAAGAAGAAATAGAAACGAAATTGAATGGCATGCAAGTTCAAAATGATTATTTGAACCAAAAGAACAAGAAATTGCAGGATTCTTTTTCTATATTAGGTAACAAAAGTTGATTGACATGCTTGTGTCTCAAAAAACTTTCTGTGATAAGAGTGTTTAGAATTTACAAATTTACAAAAAGAAACAAATTTAAGAATTTCTTTGATAAACCAAACTATATATATGATGCCTCACTTTCTTGCACTTATTGTCACAAGAAATGACATGATAGACAAGTTTGTCCTTTAAGGAAGCTCACATCTAGAAGCAAACTTACCAAGAGTGTGTGGATTCCAAAAGGTTTTAACACATCTCAAAATGAGTATGCAAACTTGCTTGTTCCTATCATATTCAAGTTCCAAAGTTTTAGAATTAATATTGGGTTTTGCATTAAATGGTGCAATAATCGTTTAATTTAATAGCTTTTCGATTGGGCACCCTCATAAATGCCAAGTACAAGAATGCCAATAGCATAAAACCCCAGCTATATATGCGGACATGAATGAGTTCCTTAAACAGAGGCAAGTACATGTAGTAATAAAGATTGCCAAACTCATATAACATAAACATTCCTCAAATGATGTAAAATATGGATGTTCTAACATGCTGTTTTTACTTTTAATCATCATATTGTCTATGGATAATTGACCAATATTTTCGTCCAAGTGAACTTCACTTGACCCCCTTAAATTTAATCATTCACCAGATAATTCCCAATCAATTTTGGCATTACCTTTTCAAAATCGATTTGAGATCAACAAATTAAAACAACAATTTCAATTGAAAAGACCATAATTAGGTTACAACTTAAGTATGTGGTGCGACTAGTAGCAACAACAATATTAAAAAGTAAGGTATTTTAGCCACCTTTAAAAGACCAACTACCTCTAATTGCTCTATCAATCAACATTGTTCCTCATTTAGAATAAAAAATAATTATGCTTTGTTGAATAAAAAATTAATTGCATATGCTTAGTAAATAAAATGAAAACAAAAAGTTTAATTTTGTCTCAAACAATATAAAAGTATTAACATTGAAATCTAATATTAACAAATAAATACCATCTTTAATAATAATTTAAAAATTATCATGTTTGCAACTTCAAAGCAATATGATTATTTTTTCCTTAATAAAGCTATAATAAAGTTTACAAATATGAATTTAAGGAAATTTTAGATTAGAGAACTTAGCATGAATTTTTAGTTGTTTGGAAGAAAAAAAAGAGAGGAACTTTTCTTTATTTGGATTTAATTGAGTGGCTTGTGGGGCAATGACGGGGACCGATAGTTATCAGGTTAAAGGTTTTAGTGGTGAGTGTAATTAGTGAATACTAGTGGTGGTGAAGGTAGACTCAACGAGGGCTTAGGTTTATGGTGATGACTTTGTTATGGGTGGTGGAGATAGAGGTAATAAGGGATTGTTCTAGTGCAAGGGCGAAGATGGTGATGTAAGGTAGAAAGCTAAGAAGATGAAAGAAGGGAAGGGGCAAAGAGAGAATATTTTATTTTTAATTTAATTTAAATCTATCTTAAAAGTTAAATTTAAATATTTTATTTAATTAAAAATTGCTACATGTCATAATTTGATTGGTTCAAAAAAATTTAATCGAGAGTTGATTGGAGATTAAAAGTAGTAAAAAAATAAAAATTTAATGCTAGCTTAATTACTAATATAACCGAGTTTTTTTACTAATATATCAGGCGACATGTTTTTCAATAATTAAAAAAAAAATCGTCCAGTTAAGTATATTTTCCCTAGACATGTTTTTATATTACCGTGAAAAAAATACGCTCAATTAGACAAATTTTTACACAGTCTCTTTAAAAACGATATATTTTTTAAAATTTTCAAAAATTCCAACTATTTTTTTTGACATATAATTTAATTTAACCTGTAGTTTAAGTCCCATTAATTAATAAGTAAAGCAAGATGGATAGTATTACATAATATAAATGTGGCTGTGAATTAAAACACGTAGATGCCTGCCCTCCCATCATCTTCTGTCTTATCTTTGAATATAAGAAATTATATATAAAAGGAACCGACCTAAAGCTAAATATTGCTTTCTTGCAAATCAATACAAATAAAAAATAATGGCATTATTTGTTTATTGTTATTATTTTTAAGTATGAGATAACAACAAAAATTAAATTGTTAATAAATGTTGGAAATAAAAATTGTTTAACGAGGTCAAACGTCAAACCTATCCCTTTTCTATGCTTATTATTGTATTGCCTACCTTTGAAGGTGACTTTTACCTTCTCGAGGTATGAAATGCAAAATTATACTTACATTTCAATGTTTGCTTAGAATTGTAGAAAATAAGATAAATAAGTTTTTTTATATAAATAATTTAAAATTATTAATTAATTATATATGAAAATGATCTATTTGTTATAATACTCGACACCATCCTTTTTCTCTTTAATCATGACTCAATCATCGTATTTTAAAAATATAATTTTTAGTAGTGATACTTGATATAATGGCAATATCGGATTGAATGTTATGTTCAAATATCTGATGAAATAATTATTCTTTTTAGATTGGATGAAAAAGGAGTGTTGTATGGCGACACCAAATTAAATAGTTTTAACTTTTAATCTATTTGCATGTTAGATGTATTTCCTTTTAAAATTAAATTTAAATAGTGCTAAAAATATATGAATAAAAAATAAACCCTTCTATCTAATTTTTAATTTTTAAAACAATAAAATTAAAAAATTATATAAAATTTTATTTAAATTACTCAAATATATCCCTCAAAAATGTTCTTCAAGTTTACTTAAATTTAAACATTTTCAATTCATTCCTAACATATTTGAATTTAGATAAACTTGAAAAAATTCAGGGATATATCTGGTAATTTAAATAAAATTTTATATAATTTTTTAATTTTATTGTTTTTAAAATATATATAAAATGAGAAAAGTTTATTATTATTATTCTTATATTTTAAAGGACTATTTGAATTTATTTTGAAAATAGAAAGACCTAACATGTAAATAGACCAAAAGTTAAAAACTATTTAATTTTTTGTGGCATGACACCTTTTTTTCAATCAATCTAAATAGGGCAATTGTTTTATCATATCCCTGAACATTTTATATAAAAAATTCTTTTTTTAAAAATATTGATGATTGAGTCATGATTAGAGCGAAAAAGGGAATGGTAACGCCGATTGGTCAGAAAGATTGATTTAGTATTATAACAAACAAGTTATTGTCATATATAATTTTTCCTTTAGACTATTTTCATAATTAATTAAAATTTTATTTTATTTATATATAAAAAAACTAAAAATAAAGGAGGACTTTTGAGAAAAATAATGATTCAACTATAACCAGTGTTTATAATAACAACCAATCTAATTTTTAAGATCATAAATTTGTAAATAACAATAATATTCTTACGTTATTAAAGGATAAAAATATTATAAGAAGTTATGTTAAAATTTTATTTTATTATTTCCAAAGTAAATATTTGAACTATTTTAAAAGTAACAATTTTGTAAAAATAAAAATAAAAGTAACAATAGTTTCTAATAAAATAATTAATAATACTAATAAGTGATTTGTCTAATGGTAAATTACATTACATTTTAAGTGAAAATATTGATTTGAACCTTAAAATCAATATTATTAGAAGACACAATCCCAAACTCTAAACATAGATCATAAAATAAATATGAAGAAGACTAATTTACTCAAAAATGCCAAAAAAATTTACCAGAATAGACTTTTTTTAGAAAAATTACAGGAATAGACCGATTTTACGAAAACCCAACAATAACCTCCAATAGCTATTTAATTAGTCGTTGGACCCCCACCCAATGGTCCAATTTTTTTCCTATATAACCCCCATTTCATTTTTCTTCCAATTCAATCACAACTCTTTCCCACGTTCTCAAATCTCTCTCAATTCCCCCTTAAATTCTCATTCAAATTTTATTTCTCTCTAAATTTTATTTTATTTTATTAAAATTATCTTAACATTTTCGTAAATTATTTTTTCTATTAGAAATTATTCGGTATTTTTCGAAATTAGCAATAGCAAGATCTCTAATTTGTTTTGATGTCAACCACGTTTCCTTCAATCAATTTCAAATAGTAAGAATATTTTTTGTTATATTTTAATGTTGCTTAATTTTTCTGTTTTCTTGTTATATTTGAATTTAATATTTTGTATATTTTCTACCTAAATAGGTGGAAGATCGAATTTTGGAGACCCATATTCATAATTTATCTGCTCCTCTATCACCCTTGATCGAACCCTACTTGAGAGATGCTGGTTTGTCACACGTGGCCTTTGTAGGTAGGGAGTGTAAGTTGGACCCAACACTCGTAAGCGGGTTGGTGGAAAGATGGAGACCCGATAAGCTCACATTCCATCTTCTATGGGGCGAGTGTACTATCACTTTAAAGGACGTGTAGTCACAGCTCGGGTTACCAATGGATGGGCCGGTAATGACTGGGTCAGTTCACACAGCTGATTGGAGAGGTGTATGCGCCGAACTTTTGGAAAAGGTTCTAGAGATGATTTTTGAAGGCCGAATCGAAATGGGTTGGTTAAGAAGAAATTTTGGTGGGCTTAGTGAGGATTCGACTGAAGTCCATAGAGAACCCACCACACAACTATGTCATTGGACTCTCGGCTTATTCTTTTGTTCTGGCCTCTCGAACAGGAACATATGTCGACGTCCGAGGGCCTTCATCTGTCCTTGCAAACTCGAAATATAACTCGAGAAACGGTGATCCACTGTCAATATGCGTATGCACCAACTGCCTTGCACCTCTGATATCGAAAACCTCCAATCTGGTTGAATCCGACGATTTTCCTCCTAATTCTTATCCGAAGTTCTGGAAATTATATGTTCTAGTTAAAAGCCAACCGCATTGTGTTCTCTGATAAAAAAAAACCACCCCATTCTCAGTGTCACACACTTCACCGTTGTAATAAACGATAACATTAATTAATCCAGTCATTTTCAACCTAATAACATGTTTCATAAGTTCGAAACAAAAACATTATGCAAAAAAAATAATGTTATAACTAATTATGAACAACAAAAATCAATGCTCACTTTATGCAAATAGCATGGTTGCTTCAACTTATGCCTTATGTGCGAACTTCTTTTTTTCTGATCTTCTTACAATTTTCTTTGCTCGTAAATAGCTTATGCCATTTGGTGATGAACTAGGTTACCGTAACATCCCAAAAACTGGGTTAGAGGAAATTGGATTTTGAAACCAAGAATAGTCATCCCTCAATTATGAATTTACATTTTGAAAAATTTGACAAGTAAATTGATTTGGTTTAATGTTTAAGTGTTCTAATTATGTGTGTGAGGTTCTGGGTTTGAATCCTATTTTTGGAAATTTTGTTATTTTGCTTAAATCCCTACCCTTAAACGTTTGTTTATAAGTTAAGTTTAGTCAATTGAGGTCAAGAATGAGCCAACTGGTTCAATGATTAAGCTTTTGTATAATCATTGATCTAGTGATCGAATCTCGGCGAAAACAATAGGGAATGTTTTATTTTTTTAATTTCGTTATAAGGTAGTTAGTTTTGGTTGGTTATTTAAAACCTCCCAAAAACCTTTGGTGCTTTTATTTTCATTTTGTTCTTTCTTTTTCTGTGATGTTTTCTGTCATTTTGTTTCCGTTCTTCAGTTTATTCATTTTAGTTTCTTATTTTCAAATGACCTTTCTTTTTTTTATGTTACGTTACGCCAATTCTATACGGGGTCTGACTTCTCCTTCTAGTTAATTCGCAGGCCGGTAAGTTCGATTTAAAGTTTTGGTGTCAAAAGTTCTTCGACGTAACTTCTATTTTGGAATGTTTGTTTTTAGCGGTTTGACTACGAATTAATTGTTTGTTGGGTAATTACTTATCGTTTAGGGACAGAATTTCATCATTGTTGCTCCTGTATCGAGTCCGTATCAGGTGGGTACCGGAAACCCTTTTTTTCAAATTTTAGTTGTCAAAAAAAGGATTGTTGATACCACACGACTGTGTGGCAAGCCGTGAGAGCCATACTGTTGTGTGGCAAGCCGTGTAACTTATTATTCACAAAAATTAGAGGCACATAGGCTAAGCACATGGGCGTGTGCCCAAACTGTATGTGGTTATGAATTGTGCATGATTCACACGGATCAGTGACATGGGCATGTGTCTAGGCCGTCTAATTCAATATTTGCAAATTAGGACTACACGGGCAAGTGACATGGACGCGTGTCAGGCCATGTGAGACACACTGGCAATGTACACAAGCATGCGCCAAACCGTGTGGAGTCACACGAGCCAGTATCCAGGCCGTGTGAAATTGCACGGGTGTGTGAAGTAATGTTTAGAACTTTCCCCTTGGGCCATAAACATTATTCGAAAAGAATGAAGGCCTACTGCAGGGTCCGTACGATTTGAAATTAGGCTATATAACTTGATATCTGATGATCTGATAATGAACCACTTGTGATCCAAATGTATGTCTGCTATGTTGGAATCTAAGTGAGTAGGATCTGTCAGAACGTAATGGCCTATTGTTTAATGTGTGAGAATTATCCATGTACGATTTGTACTTTGTTAAGTTTGTTAGTACACCTCTGCGTTACTCTATTAATGAAGAATATGCTATATCTGATCATGTTAGATTGACTTTTACTGATTCTGATTTGTGATCCTCTACGTTACTTTGTTAATGAGGACTATATGATATCTGAACATGTTAAATTGATTGTTACTGATCCTAATTTATAACCGTGCATGTAACTTCATGAAAAATCTGATATGATTTGTTGAGGTTTAATAAGTCTGTTTTACAAAACATAGATTCCCATGTCTACTAAATTTTTTATTGAAAAATAGCATGACTTACATGCTCATCACTCTAATTCTGCATCTACATGCTATGACACATTGCATGAGATTTGAGTTGATGTGAAAGGAGGAAGTTTCTGGCAGTTTAATGATCTGCATTATCTAGTGGTTTATCCACAAGTCTATCTCGATAGCTTAGCAGTACTATAGTGGTTGGCCACATGTATCTTATCTAACAGTTTTAACTACAAAATTCTGGTGGCACCATCCACAGTTACCTGTTGGTGTGATTTGGCTAGACGAGTTCTGAGGGACTCTATTTTGGTGTGTAGTAGAGGGTAGAATGTTTTCTAATAAATCTGCATTCTAATCTATTTGGAAAATACAACATCTGCATAATGCATAACTTCTACTTTGTTCTATTCTATTTTGCTCTACTTTGCTTTGTTCGGTTTTATTTGATTTGTTATGTTCTGCTTTGTTCTATTTTGTTCGGTTCTGTTGTACTACCATTATGGAAATCTTCGTGATACCCTAGATTTGTTCTGTACTAGTTATAAAACTATTATTTAGTTCATTGCATTACTTTGACTTATATAATAAGATCTGTTTATTTGTATCTGAGTTTGGTTATACACGATGCTTGGTAGTTCACCCTTTGTCTTACCTTAATTTGTTTAAGTGGACATCAAACTTAAGACCGGACGGTGTACGGGAACTCGAATTGCTTTGCATTGATATAACTATGATTTGATCTTTTGGGTTTTTAATTTGTTTTTGGACTTGCCCTGCTTTTCTTTTGCTAATCTCGTTAGTATCTTTCAATTTCTAACACAAACCTACAAAACCACCTAAGTCAACTAAAATGAATTTCTGGCTTTCAAAGTTAAAATTCTGAAAAGAAATCAGTTTTTCAAACGTTGGTGTAATTCATCCAAATTTGGCTTAAACTTTTAGGCCGGGTTTGGGTTGTTATAGTTGCTTTCAGTGCTTTTGCTGGTAGTGCGTCCTACTTGGAGCATTTTCTCTCTACAAATTTCAACCCTATTTTTTCCCCAAGAAACCCATCATATATCCCAAGATTCCCAAGATATATTTTCTGAACCCATCTCATCGAAAATATTGCATTGGGATAAATAATTTATTGAAAAATAGAATCAAACTAAGATTAAAAATGCGAAAAAAATTAATAACTAATATTTCATCCCAACCAAGTACTTGAGATTCAATTATAAATCAAATTACATTTTACAATTTGAATATACAATTGGTGTAAAAACAATATTTTAAATTTCGAATCCAATAATAGAAAATATCTTATATAAATTTATTCAAATATTAAAAATATTAATTTTTAGAAAAGTAATTTATTTTCAATAAATCATTTTCCAAAATCTATTTTCTATAAAACAAACATAGCTTTTCAAATTTTATTTTGTCCACATTAGTCATTGAACTTGAATTTCGTCAAGCAATTTAATTATTTTTAACACCGTTAAGAGGTGATGACATTCTCTTAAAGTAACACATCATCGCCTATATTTTTAAATTATATAAAAATATATATATTTATATTTCTAAAATACACCTCCAATAATATTATTTTAAATTCTAAACCCTTAAATTTATACGAATTTAACTATCATAAATTAAAAAAATTTAATTATTTAACTTTTCATTTGATCACAAAATCATAAAGTATAAACTTTTAAAATTAATTGGTTTGTATTCACTATCAACCAATAGTGTTGACAAATCAATTTATCCTGTCTTTGATGTTGTTGTGGCTTGATGTTGTTGCATATTCACAATTCATTTTACTTGGAACTTTTTACTATTTTTCTGGTAAATTATCTAGTTGGTCATTTAATTTTTAGAACGATTTCATTTTGATTACTTAAAATTAAAATCTTTGCAATTTTATTATTCAACTTTTAGAATGCTTTTATTTTAATCACCCAATTGCTAAATCTTTAATGACAGTTAGCTTGTATACACCACATTATGTTTGTACTTTCATTTTGGTCACCTAACTTTTATGTTCATTTTGGTCACCCAGAATTTTTTTTTAATATTGATTAGGTTAAAAAAATTAAGGATTAAGATGAAATAGCCGTAGAAACTAAAATAATATTTTAAAAATTTTCAAATTGTACTTGTTTACCCCATGCCGAATGTTCTAGCTTTTTTAATATTGAAAATTTAAATTTCAAAACATCAAAATCAATTAAATAAGTTATTGAAAATTGTTTATCCTTAATATTGTCAACCAATTTGTTACTATAATATTGAAATTAATTAAATTAATTAATTTACTCTCCTTTTAAATCTTAAATTTTTATTTTATGTTTCTAAATTAAAATAAACTCAAATAAATCATTTTTAATAATTGTACATGAAACCCAATTTTTTTATTATATGATCTTGAGTCTTCGTACTAAGCTAAAAGCAAAAAAAAAAAATCATTGTAATTAATTAAAATTTGAGATTACATAATTAAAAGATATTTAAGTTTCATAGACAATTATTAAATATAAGTTATCGAGTTGATTTATGAAGAATAATATGGAAACATAAAATAAAATTTTAAAATTTTATGGGATTAATTTAATTAATTTCAATAATACACTAACAAATTGGTTAACATTATCAATGGAAATTTTTTTCAAAATTTAATTAATTGATTTTCATGTTTTGAAAATTAAAATTTTAATATTGAAAAAAAAATAGAATTGTGGGATGTGCCTCGCATTTTCGGGCATACCAGAGAAGAAACAGAGTCGACGTCACAACGAGGAGGAGCACGACATCGCGACGACGTTTCGACGAGGCGATATGCCAGATCACAACATGTCGACGTATATTCAACTTAAACTGAGTTTCTTCGCCTAGTTACACTTTGATTAGTCTAGAAATATGTTAGTCATATTATGACTTTAATATTAGCCTATTTAAAAGGTACTTGTAACCCTCTTTAGAGAGTTAACAGAATATCTCTTATGTGAGATTTTTTTTTTGAAACAGCTCTTATGTGAGATTTGATGAAGAGTTTTGGGGAGAGTTTTTTAGAGAACTTTGTATTCAGGTTTTGGGTTTTGTTCTTTGGGATTATTTTCTCCATATTGTACTCTTCATTGGTTTGCCGAATTAGTGAAGTTTTATTTGCCCGTGGTTTTTATCCTTTTCAGATGAGCTTTCCACATTTAATATTTGTGTGTTTTGATTTTCTCTATTTTTCTTACTCTTTGTTTATATGAGTCAATCCCCAACAAATTGGTATCGGAGCTTGGCTTGGATTCTGCAATTGACTCATTCAAAATGGCAACAATGAGATTCGATATCAAGAAGAAGATGGAAAATCTTAACTAGTTAGAATGAAAAGAGCTTGAAAAGAAGGCTCTGTCAACAATCCAATTGTGTCTTACAAACAATGTGTTGCAAGAGGTATTTACAGAGAAAATGACAACAACCTTATGGAGAAAATTAGAAGCCCTTTATATGACAAGGTCTCTCGCAAATCACTTGGTATTGAAACAACGATTGTACACGTACTGCATGGACGAATGTGAGAATCTTAGGGGTCACACCAGTCAATTTGTTACTCTCTTGACTGATTTGAAGAATGTCGAGGTCAATATAGATGATGAAGATTTGACTATATTATTATTGTACTCTTTGCCTCTTTCGTATAAAACTTTTAGAGAGACCTTGATTTATGGTAGAGATAAACTCTCATTTGAAAATGTGAAGGGTAACTTGTTGAGCAAAGAATAACTCGATAATGAGTTAGGTTCGGGTAGCAAGTCTGGTAGTCAAGCCTCGCTTTTGGTTGCTAGAGGCAAGCAACGATCTAAGAATTCAAGTTAGAACAAATTTAAGTCAAGATTGAAGTTAAAAAATTGTGACAAGACATGTAACTACTGCAAGAAGTTGGGTCACAAAAATGCAGAATGTTACAAGTTGAAAAAAAAATAGGAGGGTTGCTGAGAGCGATAAGGAACAAAAGGCTGAGGTAGTCGATGCTAGTGTAGTCGAGGACAATGGTGCTGATTGGTTATTGGTGTCTATGACTAAAAGGTCTAAACTTACATCCGAGTGGATTTTGGATTTGGGGTGCTCTTTTCATATGTGTCAAAACAAGGACTTGTTCTCCACATACAGTCTAGTCGAAGGTGGATTTGTGCTTATAGGGAACAATTCACCTTGTAAAGTAATCGGTGTTGGTACCGTTCAAATCAGGATGCACGACAGAATCATTATGACACTATTAGATGTCAGGCATGTGCCTGATTTAAACAAGAATCTTATCTTCTTCGGAAATTTAGACTCGAAGGGTTGTAGGATCACTATCGAGTCAAGCGACATTAAAGTATCTCATGGAGCTCTTGTTCTAATGAAAAATCAAAAGCTCGCCAGTCTTTATATTCTACAAGGTTCATCGATGACCGATAAAGCAACAATTTCTTTATTTGTTAAGGAGTTGGACTCGACTTGTTTAAAGCATAGGCAACTTGGTCATGTAAACGAAAAATGTATGACCATTTTGAATAAGACATGTTCTCTTCTAGGTGTAGGAGTTGGTAAGACAGAGCACTGCGTTTATGGGAAGTAGACATGAGTCATCTTTGATTTGGCAGTTCAAAAAACTAAAAGTCTTCCACTTTCAATGTCCAAGTAATATTTGGACTTGATTAAGTATCCTGCAAAATCAAGTTAGGCCTCAGTCGGGGCTCGACAAAGAAGGCTTGTGAAAATACGAGTCAAGGTAGAGATTTGTGGAATGTGCCTTGCATTTTCGGGCAAACCAGAGATGAAATAGAATCGACGTCACAATGGGGAAGGGCATGACATCTCGACTTGGCAATGTGTATTCAACTTAAACCTAGTTTCTTTTCCCAGTTAAACTTTGATTAGTTTAAGAATATTTTAGTTATATTTGGACTTTCCTATTTAAAAGGTCTTTGTAACCCTGTTTAGAGAGTTAACAGAATATCTCTTAAGTGAGATTTGATGAAGAGTTTTAGGGAGAGTTTTTGAGAGAGCTTTGTATTCAGGTTTTGAGTTTTGTTCTTTGGGATTATTTTCTCCATCTTGTACTCTTCGTTGTTTATACGAGTCGATCCCCAACAAGAATTTTTTTGCAATGTGATAAGCAAGTACAATTTGACAAATTTTAATGCATTATTTTAGTTTTTACTGTTTTTTAACTTTAATCCTTAATTTTTTTTATCCCAATCAACACTTCAAAAAAGGATACTATTTTAAGTGACCAAAATGGAAATGATCTAGAAGTTGGGTGATCAAAATTAAAGTGTGAACATGATATGACGTGTACTTTCAAAAACCACCGTTAGATATTTAACAACTAGGTGATTAAAATGAAAACTCCCTAAAAATTGAGTGACAGAATTTCAAGACCAAAATAAAAACACTTTAAAAGTTGTATAACCAAATAGGTATTATTATTATTATAATTATTATTATTATTATAATATAGTTTGTGTTAGGTGTATGGTAAGTGCTGTTGTTCAAATGAGTATTTGTTAATAATTTAGAGATGGCTAAATGTCTTTTAATACTTTACTTATGAATCAATAAAAATTATGGTTTTATTGTATATTAATTATATATATAGTTGTATAATAGCATAACATAACACCACATCTAAGATGCATTTGATAAATCATTTAAACATTTCATTTTATTAAAAACAATTTTTTAGGCATTTAGTATTTTAAATGTATCTGGTAATCTTTTAATTTTTATTTAATATAAAATTTTCAATAAAAAATATTGAATAATATAAGTAGTTAGTTAACTAATTATCAGTTAATATAAATAGTATTAAGTTGAATTTATTTATTAAAAATCGAAATAAATTATATACATTTAAAAAAATGAAATATTTAAATCATCATATTTATCATTTACTCAAAATTATCTAAAATAACATAAAATATTATTTAAATATTTACTTTTATCAAGCAACACAATTATATATTAATTTCCCAAACAAATTTTAATATAAATTCAATACTCATAAAATTTAATAGTAAAAGTCAATACTTAATTTTGAAGCACTTAATCAAACACATCTTAAATAAAAAGAAAATCTTGTAATTAGCTAATTACACTCAAAACTATAAAGCACCTTCAATGTTATTACACCATTTCAAGAAAACACATTTATATAATTGTGTTAATTGTTGTAATGATTGTGAACTAGTTTTGTCTGTAATAACTAGAAATGCAAAGGAAAAACACACAAAATAAATTTAGTTGATAACTGCAGGTGTAGTTGATTTGTTTAGGGGTTCTCTCCAATAATCACTTTTATTATTCATTCATTCCACCTTGATAATCTATGAAGCAAGAGTGAGTGAGTTCCCATCCCCAAAATAATGAATATATATATATATATATAAATTACTTATAATTAGCTTTTTGTCTTTTTTTTTTCCAAATTTCATTGATTTCTTACTTTTAAAACAAGTCTGTTATAATTATTTCTTAAAAGAAAGTGTCATAATAATAAAAGAGGTCCTAAGTCAAACTACAACAACAATTTGCTAATATACGTTTATATATAACATCTTAATGCTGCACCCTCGGGCCTTTACCGTATATAAACAGTTGATTAAATCCTTATGTTTTTTGTCAAGTTGACACTAATTTTTTATTTCTTCAACATAAAAGCGAATTACACCATTGATTACTCACCGGAATGTCGATCAACGGTAGTTAAAGGAAGAAAACAAAATACCCAACTTAGCATGAGAAACACGTGATCTTAAAGATTAGGGGTAATCTAGTCACTAAACAAAAAAACCTTAAGTTAGGACAAAAGACAATGTAAATATCTCTAAAACTAAAGGGTAATATAGGAATGTTATTAACAGTTTTTTTTATTGTTGACTAGTTAAAGAATGAAATAGAGTTGCAGAGGAAGTCAGAGATTGAAGAAAGAGAGATCTATATCATATTTGAACGCTTTTTGTGGGCTAAAAGAAAAGTTTTTTAATTTCAAATTTGTTTTCTTTTCTCCGCTAATTATCACAGAAACTGTAGTTTGAGGTTTGAAAAGAAGGGTTTTTATTTTGCGGGTTACAGGGATTTCTGCTGGTTCACTTGTGAAACCTTCAATTACAAACCCTTATCTCTTTCAGCTTTCAGGTATTCCTTTTTTTTGCAACTCAAAAGGTTATTATTTATATTATTTGCTTTTTTTTTTTGCCTTTTGTTCCTCTAAATCTTGTTATTTTTTGTGGAGTTGATAAGCTCAACTTTGTTGATCTGTAAGCAAAAGTTCTCTACAAATATTAGGGTTTTATTTTTTTTAAATTTTCTGGTAGATTTTAAAACTAAAGAGTATTATGTTGCAGGGAAATCTGCGTATTTAGTTTTTAGTTGATTTGTTACTTGGTTAATGCTTCTGGTTTAAGTATACTATACGTTTACCTAGAAGAGAAAGTAGTTTGAAGTTTAAACTAGGAATGGTAGCTTATATTCATTCTTATATTTACTTCTGGGTTTGGGGGATTGGAAGATTGATAAGTAATCCCAATGCATTTGTTGGCCATAATTAAGTTTGGATTGGCAAAGTTGTGAAATTCCAACAAACAGTTGACAAGCCAAACAACTACGTGTCATAATAAGACAACAGTTGTGAGTTCAGGATAATTGATGGGGAGTCTTAATCGATGTTCTTGGCCCCCTCATTTATGTCTTTGGTTGGATCATCTTACAAGTGCTTGGGAGTTTAGGTTATTATATCTATTCTATCTTTTTAGGTTGGTATAATGTTGTTTTAAAGTTTGCTGTTTTTTTTGTTCTAGCAACTTTTTTAGCCTGGTTTTTGTTTTAATTCGGGGAAAAGTGGGATTTGAACCCAGTTCTTTGAGCAGATGAGTACATGCACCTACCATTGAGCCAAATGCTTGGGGTGCTTTCATCATTTATTTTACCTTAAAACAAATTAGAGAATATGAAACACAAGGTTATTACTAACTTAGGCATTATAGGGGAAAACAGCATAGTGTTAAGCTTCTGTTCTTGAGGGTTGTAACATATTTATTGTTTGATATTTGTTTCTAATGTCTTTGTTGTGAATTATATCCTTTGGGCGTCGGAGAAGTTGAAGAACCTTAAGAAAGATAAGTTGGATTTTAGTTATTAATTTCTTCTTGTTATGGTTTAGCATCTAAAATAGTTAACAATAAGCTTCAAATTATTGGTATCAACTATTAACATCAATGCATTTAGGCTTACCAATCTGGATTTTGTGAACAATAAGTGTTGAATAAGCATTGGATCAAGAGATCTGTCCTCCTCTGGGCTCCTTTAGGCTTTTCTTCTATCTCTTCATTCAATGTTCTAAGTCCTCCTAATCAAATTCAATGTTCTATCTCTATTTCAGGTCTTGATTACTGTATTCCTTCTAATCAAATTCAGCTAATGTTAAGGTGTTAGTTACTGAGTGAAAAATAATTAGGTATTAAGAGTATTTAGCAGTACATTTTCTTGTTAAAATTACAGAGGTGTACTTTGGGTTAACATTGCGCATTGGTTCCTAGTTTCTTTCATCTTTGTTTTACTTTCTTGTTACTCAAACATAGTTCTGAATTATGTTTCATGCTTTAACGTCTGATTTAAAGTCCATCTCATTGCAGGTCCAGTAGCAGTTACTCCTCATACAGGTTCCTGACGGCTATTGTCATCTGTTTTTGGTTGTGAAACTGGAAACCAAATAGAATGTGCTATTGTGTTTCAGTTGCTTGACAAGTTTGGCTTTTTTGTACCATATGGTGATTGGTTGTCAGTAGAAGATTTCTGTACTAATTTGTCAGCTTATTTTTATATTTGAATGACATCATGTGGGCACAGGGACTCAATTAAGACTAAATGAATGGAGAAAAATCAAAACAAGATTTTCATGGAACATTCTAGAGTTAGTAAACAATACAACTCTGTGGAGCATGGAAATGGGGAATTCCCCCATGCAACTCAAGCATTTATGCCAGATCCTATGACCAGCTTAAACATGAGTATAAGGCCTCCTGAGCTAAAAGGATCAGATGTCAAACCTGTACTTAATTATTCCATACAGACTGGTGAGGAGTTTTCTTTTGAATTTATGCGGGATCGGTTAAATCCTAGGAAGCATTTCATCCAAAATTCTCTAGGTGAACCCAGTTATGCAACAGGATATATGGATCTAAAAGGTCTTTTAGGCATTAGTCATACGGAATCTGAAAGTGGGTCTGATATTTCAATGCTTAACATGGTAGAGAAAGGTCCGAGGGGGTTTGAAAGAAAAGACTCTGTACATGAAAACCAAAGTAATTATGGGTCACATCAATCAATGCGACAGACTACATTGGGCTATGAAAATAATAGAGGACTTCTATATATGTCAATTGGGACCTCTGATGGCACATCAACAAAGATGAAGGTTCTTTGCAGCTTTGGTGGGAAAATCCTACCTCGACCAAGTGACAGAAAGCTAAGGTATGTTGGAGGCGAAACTCGCATAATTCGCATCAGAAAGGATATTTCGTGGCAGGAGCTTAAGCAGAAGATATTAGCAATTTATGATCAAACAGAAGTGATTAAATATCAGCTTCCAGGAGAGGACTTTGATGCTTTAGTTTCTGTGTCTTCAGACGAAGATTTGCAGAATATGATGGAGGAATGTAATGAACTTCTAGACAAAGAGGCCTCTCAAAAGCTTAGAATGTTTCTGTTCTCACTGAGTGATTTGGAGGATACTCAGTTTGGTCTAGGCAACATGGATGGTGATTCCGAGATTCAATATGTGGTAGCTGTTAATGGAATGGACTTTGGAACAAGGACAAGCACTACTCTGCATGGGTTGACAAGCTTTTCTGCTAACAATTTAACAGAACCAGTGGGAACGAGCATAAACAGGGAAACAAGCAGAGTTGCTGGAGACTCAGTTGTTATTAGCTCTTCTAACATTCCTGGCATTATGGTGTCATCATCAACTTTTCAGTCTTCTCAACCAGTTCTACCAAGTTCCTCAGGTGCCTATGAAACCCGTCCAGAGTTTTATCATGGCCAGACGATGGGGTATCCATTGCAGTATGGTCATAATTCTTCTAATTATTCCTATATTGCAGAATTTTCTAATTCAGTTCCTCCTAATGGGTTTATGAATCAACATGAACGCTCGACTGAAGTGCCACCATACAATGGCCTACAACAACAGAATCTGCAGATGCCAGCGACTGAGTTCAAACCCAAACCTGATTGTTCTGGTCACCAGGGCAATGACCTTGAAAAACATCGCCCTTCGGAAACAGATCACCCAGTTTCTTCTCGGCTGCATGAAGGAAAGGTGATAAATCATTTTCAGTGTGAAGAAGTACCAGTTGCAGTTGCTCCACAAGATGTGCCACATTTTACTTTGAAAAATGAAGCTAAAAACCAGGAAAATGAAAAAGTTGCGTCATCTGTTGATGCTGTGAATGAAGTGCTTGTTCCTAAACAAGGTAATGATGACCATCATTCAACTTCTAGTTATGCTGATTCTGAGTCTAATCCAACTGATTTAAGCTACCATGAGCCTACAGTGCCTCCTCACAAGGTTTATTATTCGGAAAGAATACCTCGGGAGCAGTTAGATTTGCTGAATCGATTGTCAAAGTCTGATGATTCATTAGGTTCTCAGTTGCTCTTAGCTCATCCACAATCTGATATGGCACAGCAATTTCCAAACACAGAAACTGTTGGAAATTTATGTGATACTAATATTGCTTCCCATATTGAAAAATCAGCTGCAAAACTTTCTAATAAAACCACTGATGATGAAATTTCCCAACGGCAAAAGCACAAAGAATTTCCTGCTGCTGTTTCTTTGATGAACTCAAAGCCTTCTGAGGAAGTGTTGGACACAGGTCTGAAGCAAGCAGTTTCAAATCCTATGGACAATATTCAAGCTCCAAACAAGGATGGGGTTCAGGTTGGTTTTCCAAAAGATAACCTTTCAGTTGAAAAGAAACCCACATTTGATGTGAAAGCTGAAACTGGGCCAGGGCTTCCTGTAGGAAGCGAATCAGCTTTTGCTCTGCCCCATGATGCCAACTTGACTAGCAAAAACCCACCAGTGCATTTTCAGGTTGATTTGAGGACGGAAAGCTCTACAAAAGATGATTCTAAAGAGAACCACAGTAGCGGTATTATCAGGGCAGCGCAGGGAGACATTCTTATTGATATCAATGATCGATTTCCTCGAGACTTCCTTTCTGATATATTTTCCAAAGCAATGCTTTCTGAGGAATCCTCTGGTGTTAGCCCACTGCAGACAGATGGAGCTGGCTTGAGCTTGAACATGGAAAACCATGAGCCCAAACGCTGGTCATATTTTCAGAAGTTGGCACAAGATTTTGGTGAAAAAGATGGTTCTCTCAATAACCAAGATCATGTATCAGATCAGTTTGCCCCAGTGGGTGTAGTTCCATTGAGCCAAGCTGAGTCTGATAAAAAAATTGGTGAAGACAACCCGAAGGATGGTCAACCCCAAGTGCAAATCAGTGAAAGTATGCAGTTTGATGCCATGATAGAGAACCTAAGAACACCGGAGTCAGACTATGAGGTAACTAATGTCAATGAGAATTGATTTTGTACACCTTGCTTTCTTAAAAGATATCACCTAATAGAATATGATTGCATTGGTTCTTCTAGAAGACGAAATCAGAAAAGAGGAATATTGGTCTACCTCCTTTGGATCCTTCTCTGGGAGAATTTGATATCAATACCTTGCAGGTATGCTACTGTTGTCACAGATTCTCCTGCTTTTGCTGTTTTACTTTTGGTGCATATGAAATGGAGTGGTTCCATGTTTGTTGTTGAATACTCAAAAACTTTTGAAAAGTAGGGAGTTTGATATTATCTCTTTTTTTACTTAAAAGGTACATTTAATATAAAAAAATTAAAGAAATTATAAAGAACTTCAATCAAGTAGATCTTTTATCCTGCTTATTACCTTGCAAAAAAGCATGTTCACCTGAAAAGGTCTGAAGTGCTTTTGTTATCTAATGCTATGGTGCATGTTTAGATGCATCGAGGTTCACTCCCACTGGGTAGTGGAACAGTATGGGGCAGTGCTTGCTTGTCTTTGTTGAGGCTTCTAGTTGCAGAAATTAGCTTTCCTTTTGCCCATGTGCGTCACATAGTAATCTAATAAAAACCTGGTATGCAATGGACAGCCTATATTAATGTCTAGCTTTTAGTTCTTACTAGATATGTATTCTGATCCTTTTGAAGCTTTTTATTTTTGTCATTCTGCATGCAAGAAAAGAACAAGGACATACTTTGATTCTGATGACTGTAATTTGCTTGATAGAAGTTCTAGAAGAATAGCTAGTGCTAGCTGTTGAATGGGTTCTTAAATTGACAAAGCAATTAAAACATCTTTTTTGTTTTTGGAAATTTTGTTCCTTTGTAATGCTATTTTAATTTCCCCCCCATTCTGATATGTTTAGATTCAGTATTTGTCTCTCATCATAAACTTAATTTTGTGGACTCAAATGCAATGGGGATAAGCTTTTGGAGTATGTACTGGCCATTAAATTCTTTGAAGCTGCATGGATGTGTTTCTGGCACTTTTTTTCTTTTGAAAACTTCCATGCACGTAAACTGAAATGAAAAATGCATTTCTCTTTTCACTGGCTTGTTATACTTTGGGCCTCAACCTGTTTTGACGGTGTCCCACTTATTGAAATGTTCTGTAATATGTATTAGATGCTTACTTGTTTATCCTGGATCATGTTATAGCTCATAATGAATGAAGATCTTGAAGAGTTGAGGGAGCTGGGTTCTGGTACATTTGGGACTGTATATCATGGCAAATGGAGGGGATCAGATGTTGCCATCAAGAGAATAAAAAAAAGCTGCTTCACAGGTCGATCATCTGAGCAAGAAAGATTGGTAATTTGCCTCACTTGCAAATTATTAATATTTTTATACATGTGATACATTTTCCATGTTTGCTTTCATGACACCATTGGACAAAAGCCTCTTGATCTTAAAAGGAAGTTAACCAACTAAAACTATTATCATTTTTTCATTTCATTTCATTTATTTATTTTTTTGGGGGCGTGAAGAGGGGGGAGGATTGGTCCAAATAGAGCTGTAGTTCTTTTTTTTTTTTTTTGTCATACTTGGGGTTGCCAGGGTTTCGTATATGGTAACTTGAACTAAAAGTTCAGCCACTCTACCAATAGACCACATGGCTGTTCTCGATGATTTGTTTTCTTTATTATTGCTGCTATTATTATTAATTATCAACATCGTCATCTAACCTAGTTAATGCATGTTTGCAACTGCTGTTCTCTCTCTCTTTGGTATTATTTCATACTTAATGCTATACTAAAAGATTTACACTTCATCCTCAGACCAATGAATTTTGGCGGGAAGCTGACATTCTCTCAAAACTTCATCATCCAAATGTGGTGGCATTTTATGGTGTGGTGCAAGATGGTCCTGGAGGAACAATGGCTACTGTTACAGAGTTCATGGTTGATGGTTCCCTTAGGCATGTTTTACTTCGCAAGGATAGGTGAATTCTCTTTTCATTTTGTTACTTAGTAATAGTTTGTCTTAGTTTTTTTTTTTTTTTTCCTTTTGTGTGTGTGGGGGGGGGGGGTGTGAAGATATCCTAGAATTTCACAACTGCCTTTGTTAGTTCATGAACATCTCCTGTTTGACCGTTCTGCCTAATTTAAAATTGCAGGTTGCTTGATCGTCGTAAGAAGCTCATAATTGCCATGGATGCAGCATTCGGGATGGAATATTTACATTCAAAAAATATTGTGCATTTTGATCTGAAATGTGACAACTTGCTTGTTAACTTGAAAGATCCTTCACGACCTATTTGCAAGGTTACCTTGGGTCATCTGCCCTGGACAAATTTAGTATGGTTAAATTTGGTGCTAATTATTACATTTCTAAGATATTATTTTTCTTTCCAGGTTGGTGATTTTGGACTGTCTAAAATAAAACGTAATACCTTAGTTTCTGGTGGTGTTCGGGGGACCCTACCTTGGATGGCCCCAGAGCTCTTGAATGGGGGCAGCAATAAGGTTTCAGAAAAGGTAAGATGTCATTCATGAAAATAACTTGAACTGGCACAGTAAGCTACTTGCTCTTCCTGATTCTTCCCATTGATCAGCTGGTAGGTTTTATCTGATTATTGCATTGTAAAAATCAGTCCTTAAGACTCAATGGGGAGAAGGCTTTCTTTAACTTATTATTCTTTATTTAAGAAGCCATTACACTGATCAGTACATATTCTGAATTGCTGCCATTCCATTTATATCAGCTACCATCTAATGGAAAATTAAGATAATGATAATAAAAATGGCTGCTACCGCGTAATAGTTGGCTGTAATGGGTAAAGAGGAGGCAGTTTGCCACTGAATCTTACAAATTACAGTAGAGAATTTTGCTAAAGATGTATTTTTGCAAAATATTTGTCTGCATCTTTTTATTTATCGAGATAGTTTCAGCATAAGAACAGTACCATGTATCATTTTAAAAGGACATTTAACAGATACAGTGGCTTCAAGCAGCTGACTTTTTCAAAGAAGGAAAGAATGTGCAAGTTTTGCTGTCATCTTAGAGGAAAGAAATTGAACGGATTTTGCTTGTGGTATATCATAATGCAGTTATCTGTCATAGCTAAACTATAGAGCATCAAACTACTACTTTTTAACATGGCTTTTTAAATGAAATGGGACTCAAAAGATGGATGACATTGGTAATAGTCTAGGAGAATCAATTGTTGAGTCTGAATCAGTAAGTGGTAGTTCATTTTTTTTTGAACTGTATTTTTTACCACACTATTAATTGCCATTTATTCTTTGATGACTAATATATCTAAATAAAGCATATACATGAACCTACTTGTGTGCACATATACACATATGCAAGCACCTTTATATGGGAGCCTTAACTGAAATATTTAAAAAAGAAAAAGAGAAAGAAGAGAGAGATGGTGCATGGGGATGTGAAAGAAAATTAAAATATTTTGATGGTGAGATAGTTCCTTAGAGACCTATCTGGTTTCTGTATACTTATTTTATATCTGTTTTGAAGATATCGCTAGCATTGCTGCATTGATTGTTGAGGAAGAACATCATATTCTTGTTACTTATTCTGCCTCGGGTATATCTAGCCTTGACATAAGTCACTTTTCAGTACTATGCTTTACACTTCTTTGTTGATCTGCAGGTTGATGTGTTCTCTTTTGGTATTGTTTTATGGGAGATTCTCACTGGGGAAGAGCCTTATGCCAATATGCACTATGGTGCAATTATAGGTATGACTTGAGTACTTGTAACTATTAAGGTTGTGCTTGTGTCAGAAGATTCTCACCAGTTTTAGAGGCAAATGAAAAACTAAATAACACTCATAGAATGATGTTTTGAAGTAACAGCCTGTGTTTCCATCCTTTGGGCTAAAATTTTTGTTCTAGAGCCAAAATATAAAATGAAAGTAGTTTTGGTACTTTTGGTTGATGCATTGACAAATCCTTAAAGGATAGTCTGTTTTATTAACCATGAGGCATTGAGCCTGTTAACTGACGATTGATTTTTAGACTTCATCCATGAAAATATCTCCTCAATACTGATTCCTAACATGGATATTGTCAGATAATGTGACATGTGTGTTTGAATTTTTGACTGGCACTGATAATAGCGTACATATCAGATAGGAATTCTAAATTTTTAGGATACTAATTACTGATAAGTTTTCCTGGTTTGAAAGGTCAGAACTGTGTCTATATAGGAGACTGTAGCAGCTGTATTTACACAGTAAAAATTAAGTCCAGTACATCAATTTTCTGCAGATATGCTGGGTATCTGGCTGGCATATGATCTATATCATGCCAAATGCTATACAATAATGTATGTGTTTGGTGTTGCTATACTGAGAACACGTTCTGTCATTTGGAACATATGCATGTACATAAGAGTGCATAAACATGCATATATACTATGCATGTTTGACAAACCTAGAGTCTTTGACTTGATTATTACCTCTAATAGCATCACAATTAGAATGCAAGTGTGAAATTTGACCAAACTTGAGTGACTACTCAATCATCCTGAAAAGCTGAAACACGCATCATCCATCATCCAGTTTTGGTTTCTGTGACATATCTTAATTATTTAATCTTATGGCTTCTCAGAGTAAGAGCTTACGAGGTATTTATCTTATTTTATTTGATGGATATATTCCTTGGATTCCATTAAAACAAAAAATTATTAGGCTTGGTTTGATTAACTTATAATTTTAAGATACAAGAGCATTTGCGCATCTTCATGTAACTAACCCTTGTGACCATTCTTGTCTTTACATTTTACTATTTTATTAGCATTCTTTTGGTGCCTTCTGTTTGCTGAGGTTGGCGCATTTGCAATTTTACATTGCTGAAGGCCAAATCATTTTAAAGATCTTCTGTTAATCTTTTCATAGATTGCTGCCATATCCTTTTTCTCACATATGCATTCCTTTGTTCTTCTATATTATATTTAAACTCATCTGCTTTAACACTGAGATTTTAGCCGTTCTTTTTTTCATATGCTTGTTTGGAGGTGTTTTGCTGATATCCTAAGATATAATGGAAGTTGTTGGATATCTCACCTCCTTTAGTTTCTATTTGCATGTAGATTTGCCTGTAAGATAGTTATATGCATTTTTTTGTCATGTATGCTTTTTTAACTTCTAGGGTTGAGTCAGTTTCTCTATGATCTAAAAGTTGGTGTCGAAATGCAGGAGGAATTGTAAGCAACACACTGAGACCAACAATTCCAAGCTTTTGTGATCCTGAATGGAGGAAATTGATGGAACAGTGTTGGTCCCCTAATCCTGCAGCCAGGCCATCATTCACAGAAATTGCTAGTCGATTGCGTACAATGTCAGCTGCTGCGAGCCAAAGCAAGGTGCAGGGTCACAAGGCATCAAAATGAGAATGGTTTCTGAAAGGGGTACAGTCATTTCCACGATAGGTATTCATTCAATTGTTCACACATTTGAGTAGAATTTGATTATGATCACTTGGAAAGGAAATTGGGGCTTCCTAATTGTTTTTGGAATGGAAGGCTTCTCTTATAAAGAAATAATAATGTTATTGAACAAGAATTGGGATTTAGTGTACTATGTTGTACTTGAAAAATCTTTTTATCTTTTCCCTTTTAAACTGTGTTGATACTGGCTGTGCATCTTTTCCAATAATTACTATCATTTTTATTTACCTTGATATCATTTCGAGATTTGGCTTTTTCCCAAAGTTTTTCTTGCGCTTTTTTTCTATGTCAGGTAAGTCAGCAAATTCACAGCTTTTGGATAATATAAGGATAAAAATCCGGTAAAAATACTATGACAGTATCTTTCAATTTTGATATTGAATAAATTAATTTTTTGAAAAATCGAGCAATTAAGGATAACTAATGATGGTGTTAGTGTTTTTTGTCAATTTAAAATAAATTTAATTGATGTAATAACAAATTTAGTTTTATCATTTATATATTTTAATCAATTTGTTCATGATTTAACAAATTTAATTTGCAATATTTTGTAAACTTGTATATGTTTGAAGTTAAATTTGTTGAAGTTTTAAGAATCAAGACTAAGTTAGCAAAATATATAAATATTGAGGATTAAATTTAGTAATATTTCAATTATAATTATGCACAATTAATTAAAGATATTAACATTATGATTAATTCTCCTTAATTGTTCATTTTAAATTAATTGTCCTGTTTATTTTAAAATTAATAAGAACCAATTTGTTTAGTTTAGATCAACTAGAGATTTTTTACCAAAAAATTCCATAGCTTCCTTATCTAACCCAATATTGGGAAGACCAAAATATGTTTTTGGGTTGAAGTGCCTAGTAGGTCATTGTATTATAGAGATTGGATCAAATTAATTTTATTATCAAATAGATTAATTTAGTCCCTATACTATAAAAAGAATCAAATAAATTCAAATTATAATAGAGTTAAAATTTACTATATATAAAATATCTTGAAAATTATTCATTTAATTGCGTTTCAATTTCAAACAAAAGATTTCATTTACAAAACGATAAAAGCTAAACTTTGTTAAACAAAAAAAGTTATATTTTCTGAGTAATAAATATTAACTTTATTTCAATTTAACCTTATTTAATTTTTTTAATAGTATAAAAATTAAATTATCCATTATATTAATTTGATTCAGTTTCTATAATACCTTAACTTTCAACTACTTTCACTCACATTTATGTAGACATCTTATTTATCCTTTCCTATTATAAGACTGATGTAATTGAACTTGGATGGGATCATTTATGGTAGAAGACAATTTACACTTTTTCTTTTTGAAGTTTATGTATTGTTTCAAAGGAAGTGCATTTAAGAAAAAATATATATGAAATAGCCGGCCAAGGAGTTCTGCAGGACAGGTAATCAACCTGCAAAGTCATAAAAAGGCAATTTCTTGGACAACGAAATCGCTAGTGGCAAGGGGACCTATATTGTGATTGTCCCCAAGAACATAAACCTTTTTTAATCTTATTGTTTTCTAAGACCAGTTTAATAAATGTCAATGTCAAACCAAATAAAATAATGGTTTTGATTGAGACAATGTGGTTGTAGATTAGTAGGCAGATGAAACATTGTGCAGTTGCCAAGCAGATGCCAGCATCAAGGGCCTGCCTTTCCACCCGAGGAGGAGGCACCCTTTCTCACTGCCCAATGAATAACCGTCACAGCCATAGACTGAAAGCATCATCCTTGCTTGACTCAAGCACTTCAACCCCATCACTTGAAACCCAGCTCTGCCTAATTGTCGTCGCCATTGATCTGCTCTTTCATGCCTTTCCATTCTGTCCGTTCCTTCGTAAGCTACAATGTTTCGAATTTCTTCCGCAAAGTGAAGCCTCTCTATCTTCATCCTTTGAGGACTATGTCTAGGTAGACTTGCCTCAAGGGAATCAAAAATGGCTGAATAGTAGTGAAGGGACTCAAGGAACCTCCCAAGAAAGAATGGTCCATTGTGGTTTGCATCTTGTTCCACCATTGTTAGCAAAGCTGGGCCTAGTTTCTTGATGGCTTGGAGGATTGCTTTGAGTGATCCTCTACTCTCTTTCACATATTTGTGCAAGTGCATAACACTGTTGATATATAATGATTCCCCTTCTCTTAAGTTGAGATTATCTCTGGTCAGAAGAGACGGTGTAACTGGCTCTGATATCAGGTGGAACTCCATTGCTATACCTAGTGAGCTGGCGTCCTCGAGAAGGGACTTCATGCTAGCTTCAAGCTCTACTAGATCTTCATCACTGGTTAATGCTGTAATTCGGAGAGTTGGGGGACCTTCAGGCCTTGATGCTAGCGCTCTTATCAAGGAAGGCCATTGAAGGGTATGTTTCATTCCTAGATCAATGATGTGCAAGGAACCTTTCCCTTGTGCTGCTTGAAATATTGCCTCATTTGCAGCCAGGAAGCCAAATGCAATGTAAGGAGTAGTCTGGTAAAGTAATTGAAAAGCCTCCATTTTCTCCTCCCTAGCTATCATTGGAACATCAATGGCACAATTTGCAATGGTGCCGTTTCCATTGACATTTTGAAGAAGAGACAGTCTAGATTTCAATCCTATAGCAAAACAATAGGAAACCCTTTGCAGTGAATCACCCAAAGGAGTAGCCGAAGCCCCAATTTGACTGAGCATAGAGGTCGCAAGGTGTATGTCACGGCAGCCTACCGCCTCGGCACATGCCAGCAACAAGTGCACCAGGTGAAGCCCTTGGTCTACCCCATGGCTGGCCTCCTCTATGCTAGGAACCATTTCATTTGCTCCCAAATCTTCACATGAGCTACTCATCTCCAATTCATCTCCTTCCATCATCAGCGAATCATCATTGACAATCGAAAATGCCTCGATTTTGTCCTGAAAATGATGGAAATTTTGCTGCTTCTTGGAGTTGCGATCGTTTTTATCATCCCCCTCCCCATCTCCATCCCCATCATCATCATCATAATCCATGTTAATGAAACTATCAACAAAGTCATCGACCTCAGAAGCAGCTAAGTGAGGGGTGCTAATTTCATCATCAGGACAAAAGGGCTCAGTATCATTATTCATGGCATCGCCCAACTCCCCTTGTTCAAGCTCAACTCTTGCCGAACAAAACCTTCGAATGGCGAAATCATGGTTGAAGCTTTCATACAACCAACCATTGAACCCTTCCATTACTACTCGGAGGTATTAAGGAGGAAAAGGGAATGAATAGTGAGTGGTGCCTAAATCTAGTCTCTAAATATATAGATAGATATCTATGTCTATATATATTATCGATCATATGTATTTTTTAAGAAAAAAAAAGCCTATTTCTTGAGGGTTGGCGAAGAAACTTCTTTGTACTCATGTCAATGATAGAGAACAACATTAATAAAAATAAAACTGAAATTAGAAAATTCATGTACAACACTTTCGGGATCAAGTTTATTTGTAATATTTTCACGTATGATTTTTGTTTGCTGTCCTGTATTATTTCAGATTCTTTTGTGTTTTTAAATTTTTTCATATGTATGCTTATAAATATATATGTGTATATATATATATATATATATATATTAATATAATACGAATATAACGTAATCACATGCTTAAAAATATGTTTATATACAAATACAAAATTTAAAGTAACTTATATTTATTTTTAATGTAATTATAAAAAGTAAAAACGTTTGAATAAAAGAATATTAAAAAGTGGTTTAGAGTATCAAAATTTTGTACCCACTAATATAAATAGGTATTAATCGAGATGAAAACACATAAAAATTATCAAAACACATTAATTTTTTTATTAATTTATACCTAAAATAACATATGCAAACGATGGATACCGGATCACCATATTTAGCATCCAATCGATTAGTTAATTCACAATAACGTGAGAAAGTCATGGGAACATCAGCAAGTCTTTGGAGGAAAATTTTGCTTGTGATACATGCAACCTTTTCAACAAGAAAAATGACTACAAATTGACTTTTGCTGTGGACAACATTTGCAAGATTCATGCAAATTAGTACATTCAAAAAGAAAAAGAAATTGCTTGCTATGATTTTAGTTGGAAAATATTCAACACTTTATTTTAAAATAATAAACATAGAATTTTAATTTCAATATCCTAATATTTTTCATTATCTCAATACTGTTTAATAACGATATTAAAAATTCATTCTATTAAATTTTGTTTTGATTTCTTTTCTATCAAAACAAAATTTCAACACATAACTTTTTACGTGTTGTATAAGATAGTCATATAAACTTTTACTTAATTTGAAGTTTTAAGTGACAAATTAATCGGTACCAACTCGGTTTAAAATGATTAATATATCATATTATTAAATAATTATTATTACTATTTTGATGACATTTTTATTTTTAATGCTTTTATATAGTTTTAGAATAAAAGAACTAGAATTAACATGTCTAAAGATTAAATCCGTGTTTAATGAATATATAACAAATTCTTTACCACCACCAATAATAAATCTTAAGTAAATTTCAAAAATTAACTTTTAACATCAAATGTTTTCTCTTACCAAATTTGTATCACTGATTGCGTTGGTATCATAATTTAACTTGATATATAATTTTTAAAACTAAAAGTTTAATATTGAATTTTTTTCACTAACTTGATAATTTTTTGACATGCTATAGAAAAATAAAAATATCATGACAAACAATTGGAGTGCATTTAATATATTTACTTATTTAATTTTCTTTTACCCACAAGTTAAACTATTTTTATTTTTATTTTATACATATTACATATGTGTTGTTATTATTCTTAGTTCCAAACCTTACGTTTCATTATTTATTGTATGTTATACTTAAACACACATCGATTCATAAACAATTTAATCTAATTTTTAATTTTAATATCGTATATATTTCATGTGTTATTGCTCTTAATCGGTTTGAGTCATACGTTTCACTATTTATTATATGTTATTTTTAAACACATATTTGTATTCTATATTTGTGATTTGCACATGCATATACATGCCATATGATTTTTAGTAATATGTAAGCGAAATATTGAATACAAAAATTAAAAAGAATTAAAACCTTCAAATTCATTATTCATGTGTAGAAAAAAAAAAAAACTCTTAATTAAGGAATCAAGGGAAATGGGCAGAGGATGAAGGAAAGGGACATGGGTGGGGATAATAACAAGCATTGAATTTTGTTGTTGGCAATTAACAATCGAAATATAGCATAAAAGGGCAAAAAAAGAAAAAGAAAAACTAAAGTGCAAATTGCCGGCCTTAAAGACAAGCAAATTGGGGCGGTTAGCTCAACAAAGGTAGGTCCAAAATATCAACCTTCCCTAATTAACTTGATGTTGTTGTCTTTGCCTATTTCCCCCTTTTGGGCGGCCAACAAGTAACAAGACATTTAAGCTGGCTATGACTATGCCAAAACATTAAATGGATGCCTCACATAACTTTTATTTTCATTTTAATAACATTTAATGATTATTTGTTAATCAATTTCATGATGAAAGAAGTTAAATTATATTATTTTGACGTTTTGACAAATATCATACAATTAAATTATTGTGTAAACAAAAAGTGTAATTTTGTTTAAAGATATTTGGTGTGATGTTTATTGCAAGACGATATTTAAAATGGATAAGTTTGGATTTATAATGGTTATTGTGAGTTGTGACTCATAAGTTGAAAACTAACAAGTCACATGTTTTAACTCCTCAAGCTGAAATAAGTTTATTATGCTAAAGATATTTAAGATATCAATTGACAAGTCATGGTGAAGATAAATCCTTGTGATTTGCATGATTTTAACTTTTGAAGATATTAGGGAAGAGTCATGCTAAGAAAATGAGAAATTATATATGTTTTAGGTTTCATGAATCTAATGTGGACGACGACGATGACGACGACGACAGAGTATTTATGAACAAGCTTTAGCTAGACACTACAATTTTTGAAGAAAGTCCATTTACTTTTTGACATGATAGGTGTTGAGAATGCAAAAGTTGAATTTGATCATGATGAACTTTTGTTGGTGTTGATACAAGGTACAACAAGAGAGGTAGACAAGAGGGAGTAAGAAGAAGACCAAGGTCGTGCAATAGAGGTTGGTTCACCTAAAGAGGCCGAGAATTGGAACAAGGACAAGGGACAAGTTTATCAAGAAGATGAGTGTTCAAAATAACCTTAGGATGTTAGAAGGTTCGATCCCTTAGTCATCGTTTCTCAAGGTATTTATAGAAGAGGTCCCTTTGTCTACGGGTATGACGTGTCAGGATATACATTCAAGCCCGTTGAATGTGTAATGGATAATCATAGGTGCATATCATAGGACTTTATTGGTACAAGGTTGTTAAGCCTAAATAGACTCCTTGTTGCCTTGGAAGTAAGTTCACATTAAGATAATATTCATACTTAAGTCCAGGTGGATGACTCCATTGAGTGAAAATGGATGGTCATACTTAGAGATATTGAGGTCAAAAGGTCTGTCAGGACTTTATTTCAGGGAAGTCAATACGAGGGTCAACAATGCTTCTAGTGCTGACATGTGTTCACTTGGCGAAGGGATATAATATTAGCCCCTAGTTGAGTGGGAGGTTATAAAATGACTTTTCGCGAGACATGTTTTGAAGTTTACTTGAAGGTTTATCTTATCGGGGAAGGTGAAACAACATTAGATTTTAAGAACAATTTTCATAAATGCAACACCTTTTTGGGGAGTAGTGGTCATGATGAGGAGTATCTGACATTGTGCAGGTGGCCAAATTATATTGGTTATGTTCTCAAATCCCCAAACGATGCACTTATGAAGAATTACTATAAATTGTTCTTTTGTTTTGTCTTAGGCCTTTTTGTCGTTTCAAAATTCTTTCTTGAAATTCTTATTTAGTTTTTTCTGTTTCAAAATTTCTTTTGATCATTGTATGCATGATCTTAGTCAGAAAATGATCAAACTTGTGAGGAGAGGAGGAAGAACTAATAGACCTTTGTCATAGTGAGGCGGAGGTAGGTCTCCTTTTTCCAATAATAGGGCGACAACAATGACTAGTAGGCCGACCATAGTCAATCATAGGAGATCTTCGATGGTTGAGAACCAAAAAGAGTAAATCCTTGGGCATTTTTGGACTTATGATGAGTTAGTGGCAGTTGATAAATGTAAGTGCACGACTGTTGGACAAAACAGGTTAGCAAAAAAATATTTAAATATAAATAAACATATATTTATATATATAATGTAAAATATAAATAGTATAATTTATATTTAAGTTTTCAAATACGTAAATAAATAAAAACCGTAACAAAAGTTGAAACTGAAAATAAGAATAGAGATTTACTAAACGTTGAGGCGTGTTTAACATAGTTTCCTTAAGATAGATTTGACCGCTCCTACGGTATTTGGAGAAATGTTGGTCGAATGTCTCCAAGGATACAACAACACAATGATCAAAGCAACATCACCTCTACAGTGATCAACGAACAAACAATAGCTTTTTCTATTACCGAAACGTTTGAAAAATATGGAGAGGAAAAGAAGAGTTTTGAGAACAACAAAAATTCGGTGTGTAAGAATATAAGAGTGTATTTTATTTTCTACAGAATTCATAGCCTTTTTATAGGCATTGAGAATGTTAGAATTTTAGAAATTTCTATAAAATCTGCCATTAAGGAGCCAATAAATCAATTTGATTAAAAATTAAATCAAATTGATTGAAATCAAATAAATAAGATAAATGTCCTTATATAAAAAAATATGTCTACTGAGGAAAATAATTTCGTGTTGGGCTAAAATATTCGCAGGCCCACTTTAGGCCTGACTAGTCTGGATATTTCATGTCGCCCACGTCGTGCGGGTGCACCCCAACCCCACTGGGTTTAAACCTGCACCCTCTGCACTAGGCAGGGTTCCAAGCTTAGTCATTCAATCACCCTTCAAGATGGTTCCCAGATATAAACATATCTCACAGTTGATATTTAACCAATGTGGGATCTAAGCTTTTACTTTTCCTCAACAAATATTTCCAAATAGCTTACTTTGAGCATCAATTTCTCATTCATCACTCAACCATTTTGAGTATATGATATACCGTTGTAAAGGTCTCATGGAGTAGAATATGAAACCATAATTTTATGATTCAACTCTCCACCTTTACCTATTGAGAATATGTCTCAAAGTTCCCATAAAATGTAATTTATCCAACAATACCCCACATGAATGAAAATTGATAGTTTTATCGAAAAACATTGACTCGATGTGGTGATAGAATCTACGATCGATAGTTGCATAGGATAGGTAGGTATCCACCCTTGAACCTTCCCTTATGAAAGTATATTTGCTTTACTAGTTTACTAGTAGACGTGATGTCCTTGAATTGTTCTGTCGTTTGTGTAAACGATAATATACCTCATACAACTAGCTTCCTAGCAAGGTTTTAGTTTTCATGGTTATGTTCATATAGCCATGAACATCTCCTGGTTCTATAAGAGTTTGAGAGAACTATGCCCCAATAGTCTCCTCGAAGCGGCCTCACTTCACTCTCATATAGGTGACTTATGTTGTTCGGCTCACCGAAATACATAATGGTCATTAAAAACATTGCTTAACCTCTCCCATTTTTAGTCACTGTTTACATCATAGGAACAGACTTAGGATAAGTACCCCCACAGTGACCTCACAAGGTCTATGCAATTAGGTTGTCCTTTTGAACTTAGATCTTAGGATCTTCAGTCAATTAGGTAGGGCTTTCTTTCACATAGTGCCTTTTATTACAATGGGCCTTAGTCTCATTCCTTTCGACGTTTTATCAACATGATATCGATTTAAACCTTTAGTAAGTGGATCTGCAATGTTATTTTTTGATTTTATAAAATCAATAGAGATAAATTTGTTTAAGATCAGTTGTTTAACGATATTGTGTCGACGATGCATATGTCTCAACTTACCATTATAAGTTACGTTAGTAAGACACCCCCCACACTTTCAAGTTATTGTAGGATGGTTTTCTACTTTTCCATAACTCATATAGTGTCTTGTCCCTTTTCTTGTAAGGCACCTTATTTAAAAGGTAATTAACTCATAAAAATGCTCCCTTCCACATTTCCTGTGATAACCTAAAGTTTTTTAGCAATGTGTTTATCTTTTCTTTTAGAGTTTGATTTTTTTGCTCGGCTACTTTATTTGAGAAAAGTATGATGGTGTTACTTCATGAACAATGTCATGTCGTATACAATATTAAAATGATTCAACATATCCACCACTACGATCACTTAATCATAATTTTATGATTCAACTCTCCACTTTTATCTATTGAGAATATGTCTCAAAGTTCCCATGAAATGCAGTTTTTCCAACAACGACAACGAAGCAGGAAATGCGAAGGGTGCGAAAATGCAGGGGTCTCATCACAAAGCATCCTAAGTATAAATTTAGTGTTCCTACGGAGGTGGGGGGCACAACTTGAGTTTTGTGTTTGGGCTACATTATGGTGGGGGAGAATGGGATTTTACCTGCCGCTATATTTGATGGAGGCAAGGTTTTATTTGCCACATCATCAATTTCTTATAAACTAATTGAATTCTTATTGTTTAGAACCTGGGCAATTGGAGAGTAGTTTCTAGTGGTTGATAACTGGGTTCATGATCAAATGCTCATAAGGGGATATGGCTTAACGTGACGCTGTTTCAATATATGTATACCCTTTAGGAGAAATAAAGCCATGAGGAGGGTATACCTTGTGGTTTGAAGAGAGGAAACTGAGCAACTCATCTACAGAGGAGTGGGGTGGTTACCAGATCCTAAGAAGTATGTCCTGGTGGAGCTAAAGCTAGGGGAGTCTTTTGAATTGCTCATTGAATGGAAAAGACTTATGCTTTCACGCTATCTTCATCGTCCATGGTTGGAGGATTTTTTTATGGGGAAAATTTATATAACCTTTTAAATCATAATGGTTTCTTGATCCTCACGACATTTCTCTCTATAGGGTGTTTCATTATTGTCTTCATGACAAATGGGCTATGTAGTATACCCATCCAGATTTGATAGAAAGCTTAAGGGATATGGGGCGCTAGAAGCAGCGTGAACACTTTTATCTATATGATTCAAAGGATGTTGTTTCCAAATACCTTCAGGGTTTGCATTCGGAACCTTTAAGCTTCCTCTTGAATTATGCAAGGTTTTCGGATCATAAATGAAAAATCCCTCTTGAGTTTCTATACATAGTGCCTATGCTAAGACCAAACTTGGAGTAGTCTCTTTCTTCCCTTACCTCAGACGAGTATGATGTGATTGTTGCTAGGTGTTTGAGGGGTATGTATGATGTTTATTGCAAGATGTAAATTTGGATTTATAATGGTTATTGTGAATCATAAGTTGAAAACTAACGAGTCACATGTTTTAACTTCTCAAGCCGAATAAGTTTATTATGCTAAAGATATTTAAGATATCAATTGACAAGTCATGCAGAAGATAAATCCTTGTGATTTGTATGATTTAACTTTTAAAGATATTAGGGAAGAGCCATGCTAAGAAAATGAAAAATTATATATGTTTTAGGTTTCCTGAATTTAATGTGGACGACGACAACAGAGTGTTTATGAACAAGCTTTAGCTAGGCATTACAATTGTTGAAGAAAGTCCATTTACTTTTTGACATGATAGGTGTTGAGAATGAAAAAGTTGAATTTGATCATGATGAACTTTTGTTGGTGTTGGTACAAGGTACAACAAGGGAGGTAGATAAGAGGGAGTAATAAGAAGACTAAGGTTGTGCATGGAGGTTGGTTCACCTAAAGAGGCCGGGAGTTGGAACAAGGACAAAGGGATAGGTTTATTAAGAAGATGAGTGTTCAAAATAACCTTAGGGTGTTAGAAGGTTCGATCCCTTCGTCATCGTTTCTCAGGGTATTTATAGGAAAGACCCTTTTGTCCACGGGTATGAAATGTTAGGATATACATTTAGTTTCGTTGAATACGTAATGGATAATCATATGTGCATATCATGGGACTTTATTGGTACGAGGTAGTTAAGCCTAAATAGGCTTTTTATTGCCTTGGAAGTGTGTTCACATTAAGAAAATATTCACATTTAAGTCTAGGTGGATGACTTAATTGAGTGAAAATAGATGGTCATACTTAGAGATAGGTCAAGAGGTTTGTTAGGACGTTATTTCAAAGAAGTCAACACGAGGGTCAACAATGCTTTTAGTGCTGACATGTGTCCACTTGGCGGATGGATATAACAATAGTCCCCTAGTCGAGTTGGAGGTTATAAAATGACTTTCTGCGAGACATGTTTTGAAGTTTGCTTGAAGGTTTATCTTATTGGGGAAGGTTAAACAACATTAGATTTTAAGAACAATTTTTTATAAATGCAACACCTTTTTGAAGAGTAGTGGTCATGGTGAGGAGTATCTGATATTGTGCAGGTGCCAAATGATATTGGTTATGTCCTCGAATCCCCAAACGATGCATTTATGAAGAATTACTATAAATTGTTCTTTTGTTTTGTCTTAGGCCTTTTGTCATTTCAAAATTCTAGCATGAAATTCTTATTTAGTTATTTCTTTGTTTTAAAATTTTCTTTTGTTCATTGTTTGCACGATCTTAGTTAGAAAATGATTAGACTTTTGAGGAGATGAGGAAGAATTAATAGACCTTTGTCACAGTGAGGCGAAGGTAGGTTTTCCTTTGCCAATAAAAGGGTGACAACAATGACTAGTAGGCCGACCATAGTCAATCCTAGAAGACCTTCAAGATCAAGAACCAAAAAGGGCAAATCCTTGAACATTTTTAGAATTATGATGAATTAATGGCAGTTGATAAATGTAAGTGTACGATAACGAAGTAGGAAATACGAAGGGTGCAAGTATGTAGGGGTCTCTTCACAAAGCATCATAAGTATAAATTTAGTGTTCCTACGGGAGTTGAAGGCACAAATTGAGTTTTGTGTTTGGGCAACATTATGGTGGGGGAAGACTAAAATTTTACCTGCCATTATATTTAATGAAGGCAAGGTTTCATTTGCCACTTCATCAATTTGTTATGGACTTATTGAATTCTTATTGTTTGGCACTCGGGCAGCTAGAGAGTAGTTCTTAATGGTTAATAATTGGGTTCATGATAAAATGCGCATCGATAGGGGTATGGCTTAATGTGACATTGTTTCAATATATGTATAACTTTCAGGAGAAATAAAGCCATGAGGGGGTATGTCTTGTGGTTTGAAAGGAGGAAACTGAACAACTCATCTACAGAGAAGTGGGGAGGTTGAAACTAGACCCCAAGAAGTATGTACTGGTGGAGCTAAATTTAGGGGAGTCTTTTGAATTTCTCATTGAATGGAAAAGGCTTATGCCTTTCCGCTATCTTTATCGTCCATGGTTGGAGAACATTTTTTATGGAGAATGTTTCTATAACCTTTTAAATTATAATAGCTTCTTGATTATTCCTTATGACATTTCTCTCTGTAAGGTGTTTCACTATTGTCTTCGTGAAAAAGGGGCTATGTGTGTTGAGAATTAATTCAAAGTAGTGGGTTGTTTAGTTGACCATGTATCTCGGTAGAATCTTTGTTAGTTCTAGACTTTTAGTTTTATTGAATAAGTTGTTAGCTATTTTTGTGTTAAAGTAGTTTCTTTGTAAGCCTATAAATATATGCATTTATACTTTGCTTTATCAATTCAGTGTTCATCAATAATAGAATAACTTTGATGTATATTTTAATTGTCTCTTTCACCTTTCATTCTTTAACAAATTTGGCATCGGAGTAAGGTTCGATCTTTTAGGCAATTGAGTGAAAGTTAGGTTTGGGTCCACTGTGTATTTGAGAGAAACACCTTTTTGGGTCTTTAGGAAACACGAGAGAAGAGAGTGTGTGTTCTTGGAATGGCATCAGCTGGTCTTTCTTTCTCTTAATCACTCATACCCATTTTCAATTGTGAGAAATATGAAATGTGGAGCATCAAGGTGAAGACATTGCTCAGATCATAAGAGCTATGAGACTTGGTCGAGTATGTGTTCGTTGACATACTTGAACCTGATGAAGAAGAAGAAAATAGATTGAAAGAAGCTAAGAAAAATGATGCTAGGGCATTGTTCATTATCTAGCAAGCAATTCATGACTCTATTTTCTCACGAATTGCTACAGCAACCACATCATATGAAGCATGGTCAATTTTACAGAAAGAGTATCAATGTGATTCAAAGGTTATAGTGGTGAAATTGCAATCGCTATGATGTGATTTTGAAACCTTGATGATGAAGAATGATGAATCAATTGTTGATTTTTTGTCACGAACAAGGATAATAGTCGGCCAATTGAGCTCTTACGGCGAACAAATTTCAGACGAGATAATTGTAGCAAAAGTTTTGTGAAGCTTGATGATATTTTGTGGCTGTTATAGAAGAATCCAAAGAACTGTCAATTCTCTCCGTTGGTGAACAAATGGGGTCTCTTCAATTTCATGAGGTTAGAATCAACAGATCAACAAGGGTCAAAAAATCGAATCTGAAATATACTGATGACACTTATGCATCCTATAAATTTCTCTAGTTGTTTTAGATCCTCTGTATTATGAAGAAGCTGATGATAAGAAAGAATGGCAAAAGGCGATGATGGAGGAGATGAAATCCATCGAAAAGAATGGAACTTGGGATATGGTCGACTTGCCGGAAGACAAAAATACAATTAGTTTGAAGTGAGTGTTCAAGACAAAATTTGGTGTAGATGGTAGCATCCAAAAGCACAAATTTCATCTTGTAGTGAAAGGTTATGCATAGCAATATGGTGTTGATTTCGAAGAAACTTTCTTTTTGGTAGCTCGGTTTGAAATGGTGAGGCTTGTTTTAGCATTGGCTGGACAATCACAATGACCTGCTTATCAATTCGATGTCAAATCAACATTCCTTAATGAAGATTTACAAGAGGAGGTTTATGTAGCACAATCAGAAGGTTTCATAGAGAAGGGCAAAAAAACAAAGGTTTACAAGTTGAAAAAGATGTTGTACGGATTGAAGTAGGCCTCTCGAGCATGGTACAACAAGATCGATGAGTATTTTTAGAAGAAAGGGTACATGAGAAGTGAGAATGAGCCACCTTGTATGTGAAAAAGGAAGGTAAAAATGATTTCATCATTGTTTGTCTTTACGTTGATGATATCATATATACTAGTTCCTCTAACTTTCTTATTGATGAGTTTAAGTCTCAAATGATGAATGAATTCGAGATGTCAGATATGGGTTTATTGCATTATTTCCTTGGTCTTAAAGTTCATCAAGCTGAAGATGGAATTTTTATCTCACAAAGAAAATATGCCAAGGATCTTTTTAGTAATTTTGGCATGCTTAATTGCAAGCTTACAGCTACACCTATGAATATCAATGAGAAATTGAAGTTAGAAGATGGAGAAGAAATGACAGATGCAAAGGGGTTCAAAAGCTTGGTTGGAGGTTTAATTTATTTGATCACACTAGGCTCGATATTACATTTTCTATTGGTGTTATTTCTAAGTTTATGTAGCAACCTTCAAAGGTTTATTATGGAGCAGCAAAATGGGTCTTGCGGTATATTGCTGGAACTTTGGAGTATGGCATTTGGTACTCAAAAACTCCAAATTTCAGATTTTATGGGTTCATAGACAGTGATTGGGCAAGTTCTTTAGATGGTAGAAGAAGTGTATCAGCAAATTTTTTCACTCTAAGTTCAGGGGTGATCACTTGGAGTTCTAAGAAGCAAGCTACAACAACATTATCAACCGCAGAGGCTGAGTGTGTAGCAGCAACTATAGCAGCTTGTCAAGCTATTTGGCTAAGGAAAGTGTTAGTTGATCTTCAACAAGAGCAGAAATGTGCAATAGAGATATTTTGTGACAACAAATCAACTATCTCCATGACAAAGAATCCAACATTTCATAGTAGAACAAAGCATATCGATATTTGTTATAATTTTATTCGTGATTTGGTAACAAAAGAGGAGATATCTTTGGAGTATTGCTGTAACTGCCCGATTTTTTAGTGGTGTCGGAAACAATGGTTAGAGGCCACCAAATTCGGAAAGAAAGTTAATAAATATTATTATTTAATATTTACGAGTCAAATATGGTTTTAAAAAAGGTTTTTGAATTTTGGCAAAATTGTAATTTTGGTGAAATTAAAATAAAAAATTTGAAATTGGAAAGTTTTTAGACATTTTTCTTCTTCAATTTTTGGTTCAAAATAGACATAGAAGAAAGCTTAAGCTGGTTCTTCAATTTTTTGCTTCATGTGAGTTCAATTCTTTCTCGTTTCTTATAATTTTTATGTTTTTGAGATTGTTACAATTAGGTCCAACTAAAACTTACCTTAGTTTTTGATTTTATTAAAAATTTTGGAAGTTTCCATTGATAAATATTAGATATTTTTGATGAATAACATGGATTTAAAGCTTTGATTATGTTGTATGATGATTTTATAAAGTGATCTTGTTAAATATTTATTTTAGGATTAAATTGTAAAAATGTTAAAAATACAAGGGTTTGTTGTGAAATTATTGCATAAATGGGATGTTTTGAATATCATGAACATTCGGATAGCTTGGGGTTGTACTAAAAATTGTTAATTTGCATATTTTTGGCTTAGGGACTATATTAAATAAAAGTACAAGTTTAGGGGTAATTTTGTAAAAATGTCAAAAATGACCAAATTGCATGAAATGAATTATTTTATTGTCTAGTTTAATATATTGAATGAAATTATTAATTTAGATCAAGGTCGAGTTGAAAATCGAAAAAAATAAAAAATTACCAAAATGCCCTGAATCTTGGTATTTCTGCAATTTAACTAGGTAAGTTCATATGAACTGTATTTTGTAAAATTTTGATTAAAGTGAATGTTAATTGGTGATTGGTATTTTATATATATGTTTTGTTGTTGGAATTGAATTATTGTTGGAAATATATTATCGAATTTAATACTCAGTTTGGATTGAACACGGGATTTGAGTATATTCGTAAATTGGTGTATCATGGTATTGAAAGGAGACAGCGACATTTCCCAAGTAAACTGGGGTTCAGAATTTATTGCGAACTCTCTTGTTTTACTTTTGTTCAGCTCTTACGAGCTTCTGTTCACTTTCGAGCTTCTATTGGTGTATTCGGAAGGACCAGCTCTTATGAGCTTCTGTTAATGATGTACTCTTATCTGTAAATCATTCTTCAATTTGGGAAAGTCTTGGTAAAGTGATTTATTTAATGAATTTGAAAGTTATCCAACGATATTCTAAATGGTTCAACAGGCAATGTTCTATTACAAGACGATATGAGTTTGATACAAACTAATACAGGTATATACATGAAATACATGGAAATGATGGTACATGATATATTGATATATAATGATATATTGAAATGGATGATATATGTATATGAAGAAATGGTAGGAGAATGATATGTATCATGACATGAACCTATACGAATATCTTTGATATGTTGATACATGGAAATTATGTAAGTTGAGATGAGTAATAAACTTAAGTGTGACATGTTGAGATAATAAGATTATCGATGTTGAATTTATATGAAATATGTTCAAGTATGCTAACAAGTGTTGTTGTTTGATGCTTAGACAAATGTCAAGTTATTGGTTGAATGGTAATATGTTTAATTATAAGTTGTGTTGAAATGGTAAGTGTGAAAAATAAAATAGAATAAAATAAATAAAAATAAAGAACACATAAATTTTACGTGGAAACCCTTTCGGAAAAAACCACAGGCGAGAGAGAAGAAAATTCACTATGTCGAAAAATTTTTACTCAAATACAAGAGGAATAGACTATGTCTATTTATAGGCTTGCAAAGCCATATTCTAGTAGGATTGAAACACCTTATCCTAATCAATATAAAATAGATGGAGTTTAATAAGGTTTAAAACCTTATTCTAAAATAAAATAAAAGAAGTCTAGTTCTATATGGATTTTACTTTTATTTTATTTTCCATCGTATTTTATTTAAATAAGAATTTAGGTCACTTAATTCTAACAATCTCCACCTTGACACAAATTCTCAATGAACAAGTTCTTCATCGCGAACTTTCAATAAACAAGTTCTTCACCTCTTCCAAAAACCCTTAAGGGTTTAACTTCAACAATGAACACCAACCAAGTCTAAGCAATGCTCAAACTTGGTTATAGGAAGTGACTTAGTCATCATATCTGCAGGATTTTCATGAGTGCTAATTTTGCTCACAACAATATCACCACGAGCAATAATATCACGAACAAAATGATACCGAATATCAATGTGTTTTGTTCTCTCATGAAACATTTGATCTTTTGTAAGAAAGATGGCACTGATTGTCACAAAATCTCGTGCTGATTTGAAGGTCTTCATTGAGTTCACTAAATAGTCCCTTCAACCAAATAGCTTCTTTACAAGCCTCATTAATCGCCATGTACTCAACTTCAATTGGTAGACAAAGCGATCGTAGTTTGCAAAGTGGCTTTCCAACTAATTGCACAACCTCCGATTGTAAAGACGTAACTCAGTGAGAGATCTTCTTCTATCAAGGTCTCCAGCAAAATCAGCATCAACATACCCTATAACTCCATCTTTAGTTCTTCCAAACTGTAAGCAAACATTAGTAGTGCCTCGTAAGTATCTTAAAATCCATCGAATCGCTTTCCGGTGTTCTTTACGAGATTCGCCATGTATCTCGCTAATCTGACCGATCGCATATGATAAATCGGGCGTGAACAAACCATAGCATACATGAGAGATCCTCTCGCACTAGAGTATGGAACATGTGACATGTACTCAATCTCATTATCGATGAAAGTCCGAAATGGGTTGCTAAAGGAGTACTAATGGGCTTAGCACTCGCATATTGAACACGCAAAGAACTTTCTCAATGTACCCTTCTTACTTAGGTACAATTTACTTGCTTTTCTATCTCCGAGAATCTCCATACCAAGTATCTTCTTTCTTTGGTTCTAAATCTTTCATCTCAAATTCTTCACTTAGTTGGGCTTTAACCTTTCTTATCTCTCTTTATCTTTTCTTGCTATCAACATGTCATCAACATAAAGAAGTAGATACACAAAAGAACCATCACATTTTTCTTAAAGTAGACATAATCATCAAAACTACTTCTTTTGAAATCATGAGAAGTCATAAAGGAATCAAACCTCTTGTACCCTTGTCTTGGTGATTGCTTTCAAACCGTAAAGGGACTTTTTCAGCAAGCAAACATAGTCCTCTTTTTCGAGACTATAAAACCCTCTGGTTGTTGCATGTAAATATCTTCCTTAAGTTCTCCATGCAAAAATTCAGTTTTTACATCTAACTGCTCAAGCTCCAAATCATGCATGGCCACAATACCAAGCAAAGCTCGAATCGAACTATGCTTAACAACCGGAGAGAACACATCTGTGAAGTCCACTCGGAATTTGATCAGTAACCCTTTGCAACAAGCCTTGCTTTATATCCGGTTCTTCAACTCCGGAGTCCCTTCTTTCTTTTAAACACCCATTTACAACGAATGCCTTTTTACCTTTAGGAAGTTTTACAAGATCCTATGTTCTATTTTTGTGGAGTGATTCCATCTCCTCTTGCATAGCAAACATCCACTTTTACGAGTCTTCACACTAATCGCCTCGAAATAATTAAATGGCTCTTGATTCGCATCTATATCTTCACCACATTTAAAGCATAAGCAACTAGATCAACCTCGGCATACTTCTTTGGAGGTTTAATTTCTCTTCTTGTCTGTTTTTGGCGATAGAGTATTGCGGTGAAGAAGCAACTCTATTCTCAATTTTTGTCTTGGCTTGAGGAGTTGATTACGTATTAATCGATGCTCTACCGCTTTTGGTTTTCTTTATTGGAAGAGTCTTTAAGAGATAAGTTAGGTAGCATAGCGGTTTCATCAAAAACAACATCTCTGCTAATCACAACTTTTCTATTTTCAGGACACCATAACTTATAGCCTTTTACACCACTTTATAACCAAGAAAACGTATTTAATGGATCTCGGTTCCAATTTTCCATTATCAACATGAGCATCGCAGACACCCAAAAATCTTTAAATCGAATAATTAGCGGGATTACGGACCATACCTCTTGTGGAGTCTTTTTCTCAATGGCAGCGGATGGAGATCGGTTGATCAAAAACATGCGATGAGGTCTTACGCCCAAAATGACTTGTAAGTTGGCATTTGACAACATACATCGAACCTTCTCCATGATCGTTCGTTCATTCGTTCTGCAACGCTTTTTTTCTTTGTGGAGTATGACGAACTATCAAGTGTCTCATGATCCTTCGACTTGCACAATCTATTAAACTCATCGAGCGAACTCTAAGCCATTGTCTGCATGCGGAGGTATTTTATCTGCTTTCCCGTCTGTTTTTCAATCATAATTTTCCAAGACTTAAATGTGGAAAACACATCGCTTTTACGCTTGGGAAGAACGCCCAAACTTTTCGGAAAAATCATCAATAAAGGTTAGCATATAATTAGCTCCACCTCTCGAAGGCACTTTGACGGCCCCACGATCGAATGGATATACTCCAACGTTTCCTTCGTGTTATGGATTCCTCTAGTGAATCGAACTCTCTTTGCTTCCCAAAAACACAAGTGCTCACAGAAATTCAGGTTTGCAAATTCCTTGCCCATTAAGAAGTCCTCTTTGCTTAATTCGCCATGCCATTCTCACTCATATGCCCTAGGCACATATGCCAAAGTTTAGTAATATCATCATCGACAAGGAAGAGGAAGCGACAATTGCATCACCAATAATGATAGAACCTCAGAAACATATAACTTGGCAATCTTTCTTTGCCCTTTCATCACAACAAGGGACCCTTTGAAATCTTTAAACCCCACTTTCACCGTGTATCTGCACTTTTGAATCAAGAGTACTCAACGAAATTAAATTTCTTTTCAATTCGGAACATGCCGCACGTCACTAAGTGTTCGACAACTCCATCAAACATCTTAACTTTAATTGTTCCAACACTGCGATTTTACATGAAGCATTATTTTCCATCAAAACAACACCTTGAGACATCGTTTCATAAGTTGTAAACCAATCCGATTGGGACTCATGTGGAAGGTGCACTGAATCAAGTATCCACTCGCTTACTTTAGAATCATTGATGAAGCAACTAGAAGTTCACCATCGCTGTAGTCTTCTACAACATCGACTTCACCGAATTTTTCGTTTTTTTCCTTTTGATTCGCATGACCTCCTTTTAATCTTATTTTGTAGCTTATAGCACTCAGATTTAATGTGCCCTTTCTTCTTGCGAAGTTGCAAGTTTTACCTCTGTTTGAAGATTTTGATCTACCCTTAGATTTACCACGAGGATTCCGTTCACGTGTTCTACGATCATCATCAACATTCCGGTCTTGTCTCCCACGAACAATGAGACCTCTCCCGAGAGTTGGGTTTAACCACAAGATGCTTCATCTTATCATACGAGGTTAAAGAATCATAAACCTCATCAAGCTGTGAGAGACTCATGCTATATAAAATCGTGTCTCTAAAGGTTGAATAAGGCGGGGCAACGAACAAAGTAGAATCAACCCTAGATCTTCCTTATCATCTTGAACCTCCATGGCCTCCAAGTTTGAGAGAATTTCTTTAAACACTGTTAAGTGTTCGTGTACTGACGCACCTTCCTCCAAACGATGAGCATAAAGACGCTTCATATGCAACTTGCTTGTTAGAGTTTTCGACATACATATTTGTTCTAGCCTCTTCCATAATGCAATGGTAGTTTTCTCTTTCATCACATCCCGCAAAATTTCGTTGGACAAATGCGATGTAATTGTGTTAATGCCTTTCGATCCTTACGCTTCTTCTCTTCATCTCATTAATGTCGAAAGCATCTTATCTATCCTAGCAGGGCATCCTCTAGATCCATCTGCAAGAAGCGCTTGCATATTAATTTGCCACAACGCAAATCGGTGTTGCGATCCAACAATGAATTTCATACTTCAAAGACGCCATTACCGTGATCGAGATGAATAACCCGGAAGCTCGATACCAATTTGTGAAAAATAAAATAGAATAAAATAAATAAAATAAAGAACACATAAATTTTACGTGGAAACCCTTTCGAAAAAAACCACAGGCGAGGAGAAGAAAATTCACTATGTCAAAAATTTTACTCAAATACAAGAGGAATAGACTATGTCTATTTATAGGCTTGCAAAGCCATATTCTAGTAGGATTGAAACACCTTATCCTAATCAATATAAAATAGATGGAGTTTAATAAGGTTTAAAACCTTATTCTAAAATAAAATAAAAGAAGTCTAGTTCTATATGGATTTTACTTTTATTTTATTTTCCATCGTATTTTATTTAAATAAGAATTTGGGTCACTTAATTCTAACAGTAAGTGTTGAAATGAAAATATGCTTGAGCTCATGAAAGAGTGGTAAGGTTTAAAGTTATTTAAAATCCTACTATGCTAGGGATGATATGTATAAGTGATGCTGTGGATTTATTCACCATGTGAGTTGTTGAATATAGCTTCATGAATCTTATGGTATCGATATTGGATTGTTCTTGATATGTATAAATTTCATATTTGAAATTAATTGATATGATTAAAGTTTATACGAGCTTACTAAGCATTCATTACTTTCGTAGTTGTTTTCCTTTACTTCCAGATTATCGGAAGCTCGATTGGGTTGGAAGCTTGTTGAAGTTATATCACACTATCTATCAGTTCTATCGGTACTTTCGAATGTTTTAATTTTGGTTATAATGGCATGTATAAGTATTTTGTTTAATATTGGCCTACATGTAATTTGTTGATATTAGCCACTTATTTTGGCTTGTTTTGGTTGCCTAATTATGGCTTGTTGATATGCATAATGTTGATTGTAGGTTGACACAAAATAGGGTGAGAAATATGGCTTGTAAAATGGCTTATTTTAGTCCACACGGGAGTGTGTGGCACACGGCCAAGTGACATGGTCGTGTGTCCCCTGTATCTTTTAAAGAGTGCAAGTCAGCATATTCACAAGGCACGGCACACGGGCGTATGGCTTGGCCGTGTGGCACAAGTAAGTGAGTAACATGGGCATGGACATGAGCTAGGACACAGCCGTGTGTTATGATTTAGAATGTTCACGTGGCCTAACACACGGGCATGTCTCATGGTCATGTGAGTCACACAGCCTGGCCACACGGCTGTGTGACTCCTCCAATGTTGAAAATTTTAAATGTTTTTGAAAAAATTTTTGAGTTTTCGATTTAGTCTCATTTGTTTCTAATGCGTAATTTGGGCCTCGAGGGCTCGTTTAAGGGACAATATGTATGATTTTGATTGGTTTTTGACATGAATCCTATATGGTATGAAATGTTTGCATTTTTCGTCTGTTTGATTTGTAAACTCTAGTAATGCTCTGTAACCTTGTTCCGGTGACTAATTTGGGTTAGGGGTGTTACAATTGCAGCACCCAAGAGCAACTAGCAGATGCATTAACAAAGGCCTTATCAAAAAAGAAGTTCAGCTATTTTAGAAGTCTACTTGGTGTCTGCAACTTTGAATTAAGGGAGAGTGTTAAGAATTAATTCAAAGTAGTGGGTTGTTTAGATGACCAAGTATCTCGATAGAATCTTTGTTAGTTCCAGATTTTCAATTTTATTGAATAAGTTGTTAGCTATTTTTGTGTTAAGGTAGTTTCTTTGTAAGCCTATAAATATAGACATTTATGCTTTATTTTATCAATTCAGTGTTCATCAAAAATAGAATAACTTTGATGCATATTGTAATTGTTTCTTTCACGTTTCCTTTTTCAACAATGTGGTATACCTATCCAAATTTGATAGAAAGCTTAAGAGAAATGGGGTGCTAGAAGCAGTGTGAATACTCTTAGCCATATGATTTAGGGGATGTTGTTTCCAAATATCTTTAGGGTTTGCATTCGGAACTTTTTAACTTCCTCTCGAATTATGCAAAGTTTTCGGATCATAAATGAAAAATCCCTCTTAGGTTTCCACACATGGTGCCTATGCTAAGACCGAACTTGGAGTAGTCTATTTCTTTTCTTACCGCAGACGAGTATGATGTGTTGTTTGTTCATTTTTCTAATTTCTTATGTGGCCACATGTTTATTTTGTGTATTGTGGTTTTGTAGACCTTTCCCCAAATGATAAGGATGAGCAATCAAAGGTGCAACTATTCAAATAAAAAAGGTTAGCTAAGGATGTTTCTAGTCAGGACATGTGAACCTACACAACATAGGTCTTGTATGATTTTTATCCGAGAAACCTATGCTAATCTTGCTCAGATGGATCTTCCCTTGAAAGATCTATCCAAGGGGGTGTTGCGTTGCGATCCTCTTCCTTAAGGGACACCTTGTAACATCCCTAACCCATATCCGTCACTAGAATAGGGTTACAAAGCATTATTAGAATTAACGGATCAAATATAATTATTTAATATCATTTAACATCCATATCATAAATCAATCATACTCAACCATTTTTTCCCTTACATGAGCCCTCGAGTCCCAAAATATGTATTAGAAATAAGTTGAGACTAAATTGGGTGCTTAGAGAATTTTTCGCGAAATTTCAAAATTTTCACTAGGCGCAAGGGACACATGCCCGTATGGCCAGGCCGTGTGAGAGACACGTCCGTGTCTTAGGCTGTGTGGGCATCCAAAGTAGGGTACACGGCTGTATCCCAGCCCGTGTAACTCTCTGACTTGGATCATACGGCCAAGCCAGACGTCCATGTGCTAGACCGTGTGAGCAATTTAATTTGCATAAATTAGGTGCAGGGGTCACACGGCCAAGCCACATGCCCGTGTGCTAGGCCGTGCGGATAATTTTGAGCATTTTGTTTCTAAAATTTTAAGATGCAGGGGACACACAGCGAATCCACACGCCCATGTGCTAGGCCGTGTGTCACACACAGTTGAGATACATGCCCGTGTCTTTACCCGTGTGGACGAAAATAGGTTTCCATGCCACATTTCTCACCCAAGTTGTCTTCCACCTACATCAACACTGTGATACATTCACAAGGCAATACCAATCATTCAAATCAAGCCAAAATCAAGTCTTAGACAAGTCATTTTATCACATATATCTTAGCATTCACATTTACCATGATGATCAAAACAAATATTTGCTTACTTATACTAAACATACTATTTCAATCTTTTCATCAACATGCTTATAAACTACTTCACCAAACACATATCAAGCATAATAAAATCACACATATATTTACATCAAAATATGTTCAACTCCAATTTAGGGGTTTTATTATAATCGTAAGATTTTCATTTTGTAGCCTATATAAAGAGATCTTTATTATTCATTAGAAAAAGGCGTTTTGATTATTTGATTAATAAAGCACTCTTTGTACTTATAGGATTCAGTTCTTATTTTATCTTAGAATATTAATATTTTCATCTTATTTAATATTTTGTTGTTCTAATATTATATTTTTGAAATTAAATTTCAAATATTTTTTTGTGTGAGAGAAGATTTCGAGCTTTCGATAAATAATTTGTTGCTTTTGGAATCAAAATTGAAATAAAATAGAAGATTTGAATTAAGGAAGGAAAGAAAATACCCTAGGTTTGAAACCTTAATTTGTTTTTCCTCTGCAATTTAAAAGAGGGGGAGTGAACGAGAGATATAGACGAAGGAGAGGTAAAATCTTTTTTAACCGCATCACTAAATTCATTTAAAACAATATAAATTAATATGTAATTCTAATATTAATTTTTATAAATTTTAAATGGTTAAATTTAAAAGTTACATACATGGCATCCTCTCATTGGCTCGTTACTTTTTTTAAAGGCAGTTTATTTTTGGACTAAAAACTATAATGTTTTATAACTTTAAGTACCTGATTGAACAAAAAAATATATTTCAGGGGCCAATTTATAATTAATCCTTTTCTTAAATATCCTCCCACTTTGACATGCATTGTCAGAACAACCCTCCCCATTATATTCGCAGTCATTCATCGTTACGTCAGCGGTGGAAGACGTGAGCCTCCTCCTCTGACCTTTCTGTCCACTTGCTATTTGCCACATGGAATCAAATGAAACTCAGTCCTGGCTCAGGGTTTCTAATTGAGCGACACGTGTTCGCTTGTTAGATACCTCCAGATAACTCTTTCTATTTCAAAATTAAAGTTTTTATCTTTTATAGAAATTCAAATTGAAGCTCTCCCAGTCCCTCCCTTTCTCTGTTCTTTTTCTTTTTTATTGGTTCTTGAGAAGATTCAACTGCTGAAGGGAAGATAGATCAAAGGTAAATTTTATGAATGTTTTTATTTTTTATTTTTTGGTTTTCTAGGGTTTTTACTTTCCTGTTTGGTTGGTGGGAAAGGATCATATAGAAAATTTCTATTTTGGGTTTTGATATCTTTTGTATTAGTTTGGGTTTCAGACGACTAAACCAAACTCGGTTTGTTCTAAAACCTTTTTCTTTTCCTTTTATTTTCACTTGAAAAGAAGAAGTTTGTTATCAGTTCTTAGGAATCAAGCAAAGCAGTTAGTGTTATTTTTTGGGGCGAAATGTCTTTGAAGTTACTTCCTTTCCATGCATGTATGGTTTTCTTTTTAAAAATTTAGTGTTGTATAGGCATGAAAAAAAAGAAGTAAAGTTTTGGGCTTTCAATTAATTGTTTTTTTTTTCTCTGCTATGAATTAAAAAAGCAATTACTTGATTGTAATTAGGCTAGTCATGCATGTCAATTGCATGTTGTAGATTAGATGGATAGTTTGTATTTCAGGGTTTTGTTAAAAGTAATTTAACTAATCAATTATATGTGCAGGTTGGAATAAATTAGTGGCATTCAAGTGTTTGGTTATCTGCTTTATTTTCTTTTCAAGGGTAAGTGTCCCACATTATCTTAAAAATTACTTTTCCTCTGTGTTTAGATTTTTTTCCCTTTTCTTGAGACTGCAACTTGTCAATAAATGGATTGGCTATAAGATGGAATTTTGTTGCTCTTACAAATTCATTCAACTTGCTACGAGATGGTATTTTGTTGCTGTTACATAATGCAGGACATTTGAAGAGAAAGCTTAATTTGCCGTAAACTACTGACTAGTTTCTTGTATGTGGCTGCTAGAGCTAACATTTGGACAAGAAAGTATAATTGTTAACAAATAGTGGAATCAAATTATCAGCATTCTAAAAAGCTTTTCTTCTATGTAGTTGTTAGTGAGTAGGTCTATGCCTGTTAATAAGTTGGTTAAATGATTTACAATAACGAAGGAAGTTTCAGGTCAAGCTACTTACTTATGTTAAAGGGATACCTGTTTTAATCTATATTTATTTGTAACAGTGTGGGGTAATGAGAAGATAGAAGAAGATCAAAGGCTTCTTTTGTAAATCATGGATCAACGGGAAAAAACACAGCAGCAGCAGCAACAGCCTGTGATGGGAGTTGTACCTGGTGCTGGGCAGATGGGCTATTCTACTGCTTACCAAACTGCTTCCATGGTCGCTTCTGGCACTACAGGAGTAGCTGTCCCTATACAAACTCAGCCTTCTGCTACTTTCTCTAGTTCTCCACATCAGCTTGCCTACCAACAAGCTCAGCACTTCCACCACCAACAGCAGCAGCAACAACAGCAGCAGCTTCAAATGTTCTGGGCTAACCAAATGCATGAAATTGAGCAAACAACAGACTTCAAGAATCACAGTCTCCCACTTGCTCGGATAAAAAAGATAATGAAAGCAGATGAAGATGTGCGGATGATATCAGCAGAGGCTCCTGTAATTTTTGCGAAAGCTTGCGAAATGTTCGTCTTGGAACTGACTTTACGCTCTTGGATCCATACAGAAGAGAACAAAAGGAGGACACTACAGAAGAATGATATAGCAGCCGCTATTTCGAGGACTGATGTCTTTGATTTCTTGGTTGATATTATTCCAAGGGATGAGTTGAAAGAGGAAGGACTTGGGGTCACCAAGGCCACTATTCCTTTAGTTGGTTCACCTGCTGATATTCCTTATTACTATGTCCCACAGCACCCTGTGGGATCCCTAGGGATGATAATGGGAAAGCCAATTGATCAAGCTGCATTGTATCCTGGCCAGCAGCCTCGACCGCCCATGGCTTTCATGCCATGGCCTCAGGGTCAGCCACAACAGCAGCAATCTGAACAGCAGCAAAGCGATTCTTGATTCTCCCGATGCATTGTAACCGGTTCGCTGCAGTGAAATATCCAAGCAATTAAATCAAACACTGCTTTATCTATAGTTAGTTTGTTGTAGCGGTAGGTTAGGCACAAGCTGTAACATTGAGAGTCGATGATGCCAGTTTCAATCAATGGCAGCTTTAACATGTCATTTGCTGTGAGCGGGTATATTTTCCAAAGGGTTTTATTGAAGACGCTGGTTAGTTGTAATTGGTAAAGCTTGGTACTGCCCTAGAGACGATCGAAATTTATTTTGTGCTTTTCCGGGTTCAAAGAAGAGATATCACTTATTTGGTTATATAATTTTACCATTTTTAAAGTTTTTGTTTAATTTTATTTATCTTTTTAACTTATAAATTAATGAGTTGTTTGTCAAATTATTCAAAAAAATGTTTGTTAAATTTATTAATGTAGCATATAAGTGGATCGTCACGTGAAAGCCATGTTAATAATTAAGTAAATTTTAAAAATTTTAAAAGTAAAATATAAAGATATTTTATAATAAAATATTTTTAATTTTTTAATTTTTTAAAATTAAATGAAAACTAAAAAATAATTTTTTATAAAATTGAAAGAAGAAAAATATTTTATGCTTCAAGAAAATACTACCGACACATATTTGAATACCTACTAAGCTTTTGTGAAAAATATTCTGTAATTTGAAAATTATCCATTTATCTTTCGGAAATTGATTAAAACACATAAACCATTCGACATTTATATACCAAATAAATTTTAATTAAAATAATATCATACTTTGGTTAATTATTATATTTTTATTCCTACTTTGGTTAATATTAATAATGCATTTTTATTTTATTTTATTTTTATCCAAGTTTTCAATTGCAAAATGAGTTCTAGAATTGTCATAATTACTATGAAATAAAATTTTAGTGAAATTATACTCTAATTGAAGTAAATCTTAAAATTTTAAACTTATTTTAAATTCAATCATAGTTCATTAAATTATTTTCATTTAAATAAATTACTAAAATGTAAATTTTTTATTATAATTGAAGTAAATTTTAAAATTATTTTTAACTCAATCATTACTCATTAAAATGTTTTTGTTTAAATAAATGAGTGTCTAAAATGAGAAATTTAACTAAAACGAGTGCATATCAATATTGTCATTAGTCGTAAATAATTAAAACAAGAATACTATCTAATGACGGTACTATATATGAAAATTTGAGTTTATATACATACATGTATACAACCACTAATGCGACATATGAAATAAATTTTGTAATATGTTTTATATACAACTAGATTTTATCACACCTACGACATTGGCGAATAAAAATATTTTATATTTAAAAATATATCTATGAAAAAGTTTAATAAATGATTAGTAGTGGAGTAGTAAGGGTTTTCTTATGAGAACTTGTTAGTCTTGTGTTTAATTCTCAAATAATGTTTTCTAATTATTTTATTTAAAGATTATATAAAAGTATGAAAATATGAAAATACCACTATAATAATATTAATTGTCCTTTAAAGTAAGGTTATTTTAATAATTTCACAATTGAATTGATATGGAGTTGACTTATGACACTAACTCGGTCATCCATTTTATATATAGTATAGATTAGAAAGCATTTTAAGCTTCAATTTGTTTTTAGTTTTTTTCTTTATATAGAATTTAGCCTCTTAACGTTTTTTTTGTCACTTTGGTCTTAATTATTTTCTTATCACTTTGATATTTAACCTTTAAATTTTAGTCAAATTATTATCTTTTATGTAAAAGCTAACTAGACTACTAATTTTGAGGATGCTAATGTGGTAACTCACATCACAGACTACATGTACTTTATAGTAATATGAATAATTTTATTTGATTTTAATGAAGAAAACTGTATTTTTAAATTTTTTTCTATGAAGTAATATGAACTGTCATGCAAATTATCATGATAGTGTCATTAAAACTTGCCATAATGATAAATTTAGCCCCTAATGTTTACCTTTTTTTACTTTGGCCCTAATTTTTTTGATCACTTTGGTACTCAACCTATAAAGTTTAGTCAAATTGCTTTTCTTTAGGCGGAAAAATTGATCGAACTGTTAAAGTTTTAAAGACACTGACATGATAGTCTGTGTGGCACTCCATGTATACTTCATTGTGATGTGGATGATTTTTTTTTTAAAAAGTATGAACTTTTTATTAATTTTTTTAGGTAAACTACACTAATAGTCACCTAACTATTAGTTGATTTCTTTTTTGGTCATCCAACTATGAAAATTTACAAGATAATCACCAACTATTCAATGTTGTTGTTGTTGTTTTTCCTTTTTTTTTACCACTACTAAGCTAATGGTGGTAGTTTTTAAAATTGACATGACAATAATTTTAATCCTCAATATTTATATATTATGTCAATTTAGTCTCGATTCTAAAAAAATCTAACTCTAAACATTTACACATCGTGTAATTTGGTATTTTTTTATAGTTTTGCTTTTCTTTGTGACCCTTTCACCTAAAAAGTTAAAAAAAAAATACTTATTTTAACTTGATTGAAAATATAAAAAACAGAAACACCGAAAAATTTAAAATAATAATTTTCATCTTTTCTCTTTATTTTTAAAAATTAACACTTAATGCCAGAAAGAAAAGAAAAACTCAAAAAAAGACCCACAATGTATACATGTTGAGGGTTAAAATTTTTTAGAATAAAGACTAAATTTGTAACACCCCATACTCGGCCAGGACAGTTTGACCCAAATCCAGAATATCACATTAGTCACCAGAGTGACTCTCTGTTCCTTCTCCAACCGAACCTCCAACACACCAGCATATCGTGTAACACGCCAAACCCAACCCTTATGGAGGATAAAGTATATCGTGTTACAACTCATAAAACCTATTATCTTTAAACCATATCTGGCATGTAATTAACAAAACTTGTGGTTTGAGTTGTTTTCAAAACTATATAAAATTTTTGGAAATAACCATGTAGTATTCTAAATATAATAAATCACCCTCGTTGAACCAAACATATAATTTTTCAAATCATTCCAATTACGATAGATTTTCAAATAAGACATCTTGATAAGTAAATGTTTGTTATACTGATTTCTTCTCAAAATAAATCTCTTCACACCACACCCTTTATGTAATGCATAATACAAAATAACAGGAGTCTCACAGCAACATGTGTGCTTTGGCGTAGTCTAATAGAATATTGTAATAGCCTATTTTTCAGTTGTGTTAGAAACAGTAGTTTCGGGGCTATTAAATTCGATGAGTAAATTTGTAAATATTGTTATTTAATATTTACGAGTCAAATATGGTTTTAAAAAGATTTTTTATTTGATAATTTATGTTATATAAGTGATTTATTAAGTTCAAGTGGCAAGACCTTAAGGTCAAGTGGTTTTAGAAAATGAGGTATCGAGACGTCGTTTCTATAAACCGAGCTATAAATATTTTTATAAATATTTATGGAGTGTCATTAAGGTTTTAATAAAGTTTCGTTGAAAAATTTTAATGTTTCAATAGTTAATTAAGTAAAAAGGACTAAATCGTAAAAAGTGTAAAATATGATCACTATTTGATTAGAGTGATTAAATGGTTTATTAAATAAAGGTAAGTGGACTTGAATGGTAAATATGTCATTTTTAAAAGGTTTTGGACGGTTAGTGGGGTTATTTAGTTAAAGAAATGATGTTTATTAATCTATAAAAACATTATATTATGTTATAATGTTAATAAAATAAGAAAAAGAAATTAAAAGATGATTCATTCATCTTCTTCACCATTGTTAGTCGAAACGAAAAGGGGGAGAAGCTCCAAGCTTCGGCCAAGCTTCAATGGGTGCATGTGAGTCCGTTTTTCACCGGTTTCTTTTAATTTTTATGTTTTTGAGATCGTTGCAACTAGGTCTAGTTAGCTTGTACTTTCGATTTTGAAACTGTTAAAGATATTGAATGTTGCCATTGATGAATCTATTTGATTTTAGTTATAAATGATGAATATAAAGTATTAGTTGTTATTTATAAGTATTTTATTAAGCAATTTTGATGAATTTATCGATTAGGGACTAAATTGTTGAAATGGTAAAAATTTAAGATTTTTGATGTGAAATTATTGTAAATATGGGCTGTTTTTTGTGCCATGAATATTCGGCTGATGTGAATTGACATTAAAAATGATTAATTTGCATGTTTTAGACTCAGAGACTAAATTGAATAAAAGTAAAATTTTAAAAGAAATTTTGTAAAAAATTCAAAAGTGACTAAATTGCATAAAATATATTGTTTTACTATATAAACTAGTAGATTGAATGAAATTACTAATTTAGATCAAGATCGAGTGAAAAATTGAGGAGAACAAAAAACTACCAAAATGCCCCTGTACTTTGTCATTTCTACAATTTAGCCAGGTAAGTTCATTCGGTTGAATTTCAGTTTATATTTAAGTGAAATATATGAACCTAATTGCATAATATTAGATTATATTGATGTGTGTAATTGAAAACGAAAATAATGAATTGATATTACGTCAATCATTGATTGAGAAACTTGGAGCCATTACTGCAAATTAGCTTTGTAAGTTCATTAATATGAACTCAATCATATTTATAAGTGTTTATGAATATTAAAGTTTAAATGATGTAAAATTACTTATATTAAATTGATTTGTTGATAGAACAGGAATTGTAAAAAGTTAAGAAAATGATAATTTCTGATATCAATGAAGACAGGTTGCATTCTCACGTAAGACCATAGCGAGGCTATGGCAATTATTCAAATGTAAGACCATGGTTGAACCATGACAGTGTTTATATGTAAGACCATAGCTGGGTTATGGCATTCTGATGATAAGACCATAACTGGGTTATGTGACTATGGATGTAATACCATGGTTGGACCATGATAGTGTTTATATGTAATATCATAGGTTGGGTTATGGACTTCTGATAATAAGACCATAACTGGGTTATGGCACTATGAATGTAAGACCATGGCAGGGCCATGGCAATGCATATGTAAGACCATAGTTGGACTATGGCACAAATGAAACGTGTACCAGGGTTTCAATCGTCTTCACAGTATTCACCGATTATAGAAAAGGGATAATTTTGACCATTATTTAGCACACTTTGTGTGAGCTCCGGTAAGGGTTCCGATTGACTTCACTACGAAAAATATGGAAATGTATGATGTGCCAATGATTAAAGTATGAATATTCATGAATATGAAAGGTATGATTTAAGAGATGCTATGTTTATGTACTATATCTTACCATGTGATGATATCACTAAGTTATGTGTTTAATCATTAGCTTGTGGCTATGGTAAGTGTTTAATATGAACCAAGGCATGTGTGTATAAAATTTATTGAAATGGTGATACATGGAAAACATGATATGTTATGAAGGATGATAAATCCAATTGGATCATGCTCAAGTATAATGGTTATTTATGTTAAGTTCACATGAATTATATTCAATTATGCTAACATGTGTTGTTGTTAGTGCTTAGGCTTGTGCCAAGTTGGTGATTGAATTATATCATGTTTAATCTTAATGAAATACATTGAAACAATAAGTTCTCAATTGGTAATGTGCTTATGTCCATGAAAAGGTCGAATAAATCCAAGTATGTAATTTCTTATGCAATGGTTGATTATGTGGTTGATTCTAAAAGAGCTATATTTAAATGCACTAGTTTGTAGTCATGGTTGATGTTATGCTTATAACTTGTATGTTATGCATATGAAATGGGTGAAGAAAGGCAATGAAATGGTAAATTCATAGTTGAAATGAAATTTGAGGAAAAAGGAACTAATGAGTTTGAATGATGTATTATATGTGGAAATTGACGTATGCTATGGATGAATATAACTATAACATGGATAAATACACTAAGTCGGGAATTGATAATGTTGTTTAGGCTTATGATAAGCATTGGGAACATAATAAAAAAAGGGTAAATTGAAAAGTGTATAATCTTATATAAAGGTGGATGATTATCTATTAAGTCCCATAAAATTCTATCATGATATGAATGATAAATATATATGACATTAGTGAACTTACTAATTTGTCAGTTAATGATCATATCGATTTATAAATCTTATGGCATTGGCATAGATTTATGTTTATTTTATAAAGTATATTATTGAAATGAAATATTATGCTTAAAGTTTATTCGAAATTACTAAGCATTCACTGCTTACATAGTTATTCTCCTTTACTTTACAGATTATCAGAAGCTCAATCGGGTTGGAAGCTAGTTGGAGATCCATCACATTATCCATCGAATATATCGGTAGATTTTCATTATTTTGAGTCATGGTTATAATGGAATGCATAGGTGTCTTTGTTTGATGAAATGAGCCATTATGTTTGGCTTGTAAATATCCAATTTTAAGTGATGAAAAAGTTGTTATGTTGACATGTATGTATGGTACTTTAATGGTTGTTAGTTTGGTATCTAAGAACTTAAATGATGGTAGTTGAAATGATGAATATAATGGTATGCTATGAAAGGTTAGTTTGGTATGGAATGAGATAGTACATTGAGTTTTTAAATGACTAGTTTTGGTAGCTTTGATTATGGTTGGCATATGGCTAAGTTGCTAAGGTATTGATTGAGTTATGCGAATGATCATATTGGTGGTTATGAGTACGAAAATGATATATGAACGTTATGGTAAATGTAGTACATAAATTGTTCAATTGGTTGATTGATTAATGGTTAAAATTTAGAAAATGTTTAGGCAAATTTGATTATTGTGTTTGAGGTGCCATTAAGGCATATTGGTTGTATGGATAGATGTCATTTTGATTTAACTACATCATACATGTTTTAGATAAATTTTTGAATGTTTGGAATATGTACAAATGGTTTTATGTGTGAACATGTTTAGGGTGAATGAAATGGCTTGAAAATGACCTGTTTCTCGTCCACACAGCCTAAGACACGAGCATGTGTCTCAATCGTGTGTGAGACACGGTCACACGACACAGCTGTGTATCCCCTGTAGGTTTTTATAAGTTGTATTTCAAGAGTTACACGAATTTGTACACGAGCGTGTGGCTTGACCTTGTGACCCAAGTCAGAGAGTTACACGGGTACGGACATGAGCTGGGACACGACTGTGTGTCCCTACTTCGAATACCCATACAGCCGTGTGACCCCTATAGTATGAATTTTTTCTTTATTTTGCCATAATGTTCTAAATGTTTTCGATTTAGCCCCAAATCATTTCTAAAGTGTTTTTAAGGCCTCGAAGGCTCAAAAAAGGAATGTTATGCATGTGTTTGAATGGAGTATGATGTGTTTTATAAATTATTGTAATTGAATGTTTTAAGTTAAAAGTTTTTGGTAATGCTCCGTAATCCTATTCTGGCGATGAATACGAGTTAGGGGTGTTACAAATGTCATTTCTTCAATAGAAAGATTGAGAAGGAAAGGAAACTAGGTAAGTTCAAAAGAACTTAATAAGTTCTAGATAACATCAATCACATAGATATTGGTATTTCACCACATAGCCATTCAAAGTTTCGAACACAATATTACAGTTCTCCAGATGGTGAGTACCATACACATACAGACTATACACCAATTTCCTTTACCTTTGGCATCTACAATACGCCTATATGACTATACAAACTATCTTTTTTCATGTTAGCCACGTACCCAGATCCATAGTCAGATTCATATTGTTCACTTCATTGGTGTTCGTTTTTTTCGTGTTCTACCAATCTGGTTTGCAATATACATTTGCCTTACTAGAGGCTACACTACCATTTTTCATGTATCGCGATCTGCCAGTTTAATGTACAATCCATTGAAGGCACCACCATGAATATATATATTTTTATATCATTTCCATGATTCAATCCATATCCTTTTTGTTAGAAACAAAATTTAGTGGCTTAAACATGAAAAATAAACCTTACACTTCAACATTGACGTAATAGACTCAGAATGACAACTCTGAACACCCATTCTTCATATACACATTGCACCTTATTGTAGTGTAAGTACTTACCTTAACAAAACATAAACATGAATGCCCCACACATGGAAGTAAGAAGGAACTTACCAGGAATATACAACAAAGTCTAGATAGCATGACCTTTGCCCTTTTCACTTGGACCTTTAAGAGCATCTTGAGCTAAAATATAAATAATTTAAACTTATCAGGTCCCTACACCACTGAATCCAAACATGCATGAAAGAAAAATTACATTTAACCTAGAATCCTAAAGTTTCTTCCTTTACATAATGATCTAACACTTAAACATGCAAAGCTAAAAACACGTAAATAACCATGACAATAACATAGGTTCATCATATTTACCAGGAAGCTTAAAAGAAAACAATGAAAGAGTTGGTTGAGTACAGCGAACGCAACTTTCAGATAGGTTTTTGGACTTTAAGTTTTAGAGAGAGCATAGAAAATCAAGAAGAAGATGAAAGCAAGAAAATGTAAAGATTACATGTGAAGTGACTATTATCCTTTTATACCTAATCACAAAGACAAGGTTTAGTGGAAAGACCAGTTTATTCCACTAACACCTTTGATTCCCGTGATTAAGTGTGCTTATCATCATTTAGGTCTTATCAACTACTTAACTTAGTTCAATTCTAACCAGTTCTTATTAGGCTAATTAAATTGCCTTAATAAAAATAATAAACAAATCTATTAACTATAACTAGCCTCATTTGCCTAAACATCTGAGATGGCGTATACTCAATAGAAGAGTTTGCCACATCTTAGACCACTCTAAGAAACAAAATTCGTCAAATGGCGCATCCATAAGATTCTTACACTTAGTTAAAAATTTATACTTTTCTTACTCAAAAACTACGCCAAGTACCATAGCACTATAAAAAGTAACTAGATATAGAGACTTTGTCTGGTGGTGTAATACCCCTAACCCATATCTGTCGCAGGAATAGGGTTATGAGCATTACTGTACAATTGAAACATTTATAATTAATTTCATTTGAAAATCATAAACGCAATTTAAACCATTTCTACATACACATATCGTCCCTGAATCGAGCCCTCGAGGCCCTAAAAATATTTTAGAAACAAAACGGGACCAATTTGAAATCATTTAGAAAGCCTAGGAAAAATTAAGAAAAATCTCAAGCTGTGCAACCTTCAAACTAAGGACACACAGCTGTGTCCCAGCTCGTGTCCTCACCCGTGCAACTCACTAACTTGCACCTTAAGCATTCAATAGGTGACACAACCACCAAGCTGTGGGTCTCACACGGCTAAGTCACAAGCCCGTGTCTCTGACCGTGTGGACCTAAAATGTACCTTAAACAATAAATTTACCATTTCAAGCTTACTTGGGCTTTAAGCAATTCAAATACCAATCATTTAACTTATTCAAAATACGATTAAACATATTCAAAACATGCCAAAACAATCATCTTAAGTGCCTAACTAATGTACCCTCATTGGTACCACATTTTATATCATCAAAACATATCAACAATGTATCATCCAAAAAAAATTTTAAAGTATGCCAAAATCACTCAATTTAGCCTAACCTAAAGCTACTTAAGACATCAAGCTTTAAGTTTCATACACATCAAGCCTTTGGTCAAAACACATACTAACATTTAGCTTCAAACATAAACATATACTTATAACTCAATTTATATCACATTCACAAAACAACTAACAACTACACTTGAGATTGGAATTGTTGTTGGATGTTGAGTCGATAATCAAAGAGAGTACCTAACTTGCACATGGAAAACAAAACTACATGCTGAGTAAAACTCGGTGATATTTCTATAATCCAAACATTTTAAGACATGATATGATGCATGAATGCTCAAATTGAATTATATTATCATACTACTATCTAAACATACAATTACAAGATATCACCATTTTAATTTCATGATTTCATCACCTTATTTCATGCTATACTCAATTTTCACAAGTATTCACCTTTAGTTGGGTTTAACATATATCTTAATTCACATCACTTGTTATACAAATAACTTTACATAGATTAATCAACAATTTACTTATACTATGGCATAACCCAATTCACATTGTAATGGCCTAAGTTTTGAAAATGTGTTTTTGTGCATGAGTGATACAATTGTGTATCTACTTCAGTGGTTATGTGTTCTAGGTGTGTTTCGGAGGTCTTAGGTTCAAGCTACAACTTGGGTAAATTTTTGCATTTTTATGAATAAAGTCTTAACTGGATTCAATAGGCTTATATTTGCTTGTTTGTAAAACCATATTAGAATGGGCCTGCTGGTTTGGTGGTTAATGGAGTGTTAGAGTGTTGGGGGTCCTGTGTTCGATTCTCTGTGTTGGCAAGGGTTAGTATTTTTGCTGCAATATTCGGCTAGAGTTTGAGTTTTACTAAAAAACTGAGTAGTGGGTTTAGTGAAGAGAAAACCAATGAATTGTGGTTAGTGGGAGTCATGAGAATTTTTCTTTCCTGATTGTTTCCTATGAAAATTTCGGCTTTCCCTCTCTCTTGTGTTGTTTCTGACGTTAGCCTTATATTTTTCCCTATTTTTCAAAAGCTGCTCTTTTTTTTCCGTTCCTCTATTGAAATTTTGCTGCTATATTGTTCTCTCCATCTCAATTTTCTTTCTTTCTATTCAACGGTTCTTTGTACAAAATTTAGGCGACGGTTCGGTAAGTTTCCTTCGTAATCTTTGTTGTTGAACTTTAAGAATCTGTGTAGTAACGTGTTCTTCTGCTATTGAAGGCGTTAGATGAGGTTCTGAGCAGTGATTTTTGTATCGTGGGTGTTAATGGTGTTTGTGAAGGACCTTTGTCAGCAGTAAGTCTAGTCTCTGCTTAATTTCGTTATCTGAATTCGCTAATAAATCTGTTAAACTGATGAGGGATATCTGAATTTTAGGCCTAGGAATGCTCAGGACGATTTTTGTAGCAAATTGAATTCAGGTGTGTACCCAAAAACACAGAAAATGAGAAACAGCAAAAGCCTAAAAATGATTCTGTCGATACCACACGGGCATGTGGTCGCCCGTGTGGTAGGCCGTGTGGTAGTATACAGCTGTGTGATTGACGAGCCCAGGCCGTGCGCGAAGAACATGACCGTGTGATGGCCAGGTGAGGCCGTGTGCGACACACGGGCTCGACCAATTGGGCGTGTGGGCCACACTGGCGTGCAAGGTCAATTTAGACCGTATGGCCTACACGGGCAGACCACATGGGCATGTGAGGCCATTTTTCTGAAAATTTCTGATAGGTTGCACGGGTTGCCCAAGTCGATTGTGAACCTACTGTAAGGTCGGTAAGCACTCCTTAGACCCTAAATAAGTATTCTGCTGTCTGATTTTTGTACTGAGCATGAACTGTGATATCTGAATTGATTGTATGATCTGATAAATTGCATATTAGCATGTCAAATTTGTATGTTGCATTGCATCGGGGTTGGGTTGATGTTTTGGAGGAAGTATTCTGAAAGGCGCTTAAGCCCGATATCTGGCAGCTCAACTACAATTATCTGATTATGTGCTGTATTGCGATTCAGCATGGTGTGTAAGGATGGGTGGGTCGATTTTATCCTCACATAGTGTGTAGGGTTGGACGGAATTGGTGTGTAGAGGCTGGTGGGTAGGACTCTGTTATTCTGTTGTGTTCTGCATGTTATATCTGAGTTGGGTTAAGGCCTTAATTCGTATCAGATTTTGTATTTGAGTGGGCTAAACTCCACACCGATTCTATAAAGGGCTCAGGCCCGAGCTATTTATAAATACATGACTGATTTCAGATATTGTGCTATGTGTATATTTTTTGTGGGGATTACACATTGAGTTTGCGAAAACTCACCCTTTTCTGTTTAACCTGTTTAGGTAATCCCCAGCATTAGACGGATCGGTGCAACAGAGGACTCAATGGTGACTACTGCTTCTCCTTACGATAAATTTACGGTTTTATGCTAATCATGGTTTTAATTTTTATTTAGGGAATTTTGATGTAATTATGGCCCTTACGGGTTTTTGGTTAAATTTGGGATTTGCAACATTTTATGGTTTTTACTGCTAATAGTAGGAAAACTCGAGTTTTCAAAATAAACAAACATTTTATCAAAATATTCACGACCACTCAATAGTTCAAAAGCTTCCGCGTAGGTTAATGTTTTGAAGATGATAAACTAAATAGGTGAGGCAATTTGAAAACCAGTGTTAAGATAATGTAGTGCTTTAAAACGGGAAATGAGGTGATAGCAACGATATGATTTCAAAAGCACTATCATGTGACATCGCTAGATTCAGCCATAACTCCAGGCCAGGTTTGGTGTGTTACACACATTAAGCAACTTCACTTATTCGAATAACCACAAGTATATATAAAGCATTTGAATTTATTTCACAACTTTAATAATCTAACTCAAGAATATATCATATCTTCTAATGAATAAATGTATATACATAAGTAAATATAATATTCTTTAGTAATACCTATAACCATCCTCCTTAGACGATTCATAAACCCTTGCTGTATAGTCCAATTGATACACGGCACCCGGTGCCGAGTGGATAATCGCAAAAGAGTTTGCCCCCAGCGCTAGTTAGATAAACCGAAAATGTGTTCCCAGCACTAATTAGATAAATTGATAGAGGTTGCGCCCAGTGCTAGTTGGATAAACCGACGAATAATTAGTGAGCCCAGCTCTAGTTGGATAAACCAACGATATTTGCGCCCAGCGCTAGTCAGATGAACCTACAAATGTGTGCCCAGCACTAGTCAGATAAACTGACGAAAGTTGTGCCAAGCGCTAGTCAGATAAACCGACGAATAATTAGTGAACCTAGCTCTAGTTGGATAAACCAACGATATTTGCACCCAGCGCTAGTTAAATGAATCAACAATGTCAATTACTCATTTGCAAGTCCATAATTTTTGCTTTTCATAACTCAAAATCAAATTTCATAATTTAATAACACTTCCACTCCAATTATCTACTAATCATACATTAATTTATTCCATAATGTCACATTCCATAAATCTCCATTCAATTGAATTAATTTATACATCCATAAACTTCCATTCAATTTAATTAACAATTACATTAGGGATATATTAAGGCATTAAGTAGTAACTAGATTAATTAAAACAATTTATAAAGTTCGAGTTTGGGGACTACGAACTTACCTAAAATCGTAGACGATTATTTTGAAAACTTCTCTTTTCCCCCAATTTACAATCAATCTACTCGTTTCACGATCAAAACATAGTAAATTAATTTATTAACTAATTCAAATACCATATCATGTTCAAGTTAAAATCATTCTACCATTTAATTACATTTTTACTTATTTGCACTCAACATTTACCCTCTATACAATTAAATCCTCAATTATAAATCATATTATTTAATTAAAATCAAGAAAGTCTCGTTTCAACCAATTATTCCACAAGGTTCAAAACAACTCATACTTTCAATTAATTCACAATTTAATCCTTGAATTTTCATTTCCATAATTAACCAAATATACATATAAATTATTAACAATCCCTAAATTCTTGAATTTTATAACTTAACACCATGCTAATTTAATTTATAGAATTAAACTCCTTGAAAGCTAATACTAACAAAACTCATGGTACAAAATATTTTAATTACTCACTAAACTTAGTAATTCAACTCAAATTTCCAGCACAAAGAACAATTCACCAAAACAGTCCCTAGACTTCACAAAATTAACAATTTAACCCCTAATCCTATCCAAACAACTTCAAACATTAAAGTTTTTCAACAATGGCAACTTCCACAAAAATCATAATTTCTCTAAATTTCCACATGGGTAATCTGTTAGAATTTGTAAAATAAATCTGAACTAAAACTTAATAAACCAGAATCTATCATGTCAAATCATCAAGAATAAATCAAGAATAAAACTAGATGCGGAACCGTACCTGAATTCATGAATTCCTTAAAGTTTTACTGGCTCTTAGGGATTTGATCTTCCAAATTAGCACACAAGAAATTTAGAGAATATCTGCTCTCTCTTTCCTAATGATGGGATATTAGAAAAGATATCTTGTGTATAATTTGGGGACCATAACCCTAATATTTATAACATTGACATATTAGTTCTAATCAAATTCTAATTAGCCCATCATTAATTAGAATTTGATTAGAACTCAATTACTAAAGTATCTACACATATTTGACACATACTTTATTTAATAATTAAAGCCCAATAAAATTTTAACCAAATTAGATCACTTTTAATTTGGGCTAACTTATCATGATAGTAAATAGTAATATGTAATTACCCTTATTATATATGTGATGTTCATATTTTCCAACATAATCTACTACATATAAAATTTAATTGAAAATAATCAAATCATCCCAACAAAATTAAGCTTCAAAAATGGCACTTAAAGGCCGAATGGTGCTAACTTTTCTTCTCCCCAAATCGGCATGCAAGAGATGAAGCTTTAATTTTTGTGTCTCTTTCATTTTTCTTTCCTTACTACTCTATTTGTTTCTTTTATTTTATTCCTATTTTCATTTTCATTATAACTTAACATATATTACATTTATATATATATATATATATATATATATATATATAATTCCATCATAATTATCCACTAACCAAAACTCATCAAATTAATGGACTATTTATTTAAATAGTCCTTTATTCTAATCCCATTTTGAAATTTAATACTAATTATTAATTTATCACCCACTTAAGTTAATCATTGTACTTAATTAAACACTAATAATTAAAATTTTCAAACTATCATTCAACTCGTTTCTAAAATAACTTCGCAAATATTTAGTAAAAATATTTACGAGTTTGGTTTACAAAAATGAGGTCCCGATATCTCAATTTTTGAAACCACCGACTTTAAGACAAATACTCTTGTACCTTATCTGTCTTCCAAATAACCAAAATTATTAGACCAAACTTCAATATAATAATGTAATATTCGTGTAAATATTAATAAATACTATTAACTGATTCTATCATCGAAAAATAGTATTCCAAAACCATCATTTTTGACTCCACTGACTTTTGGGTCGTTATAAGTGGGTTGTTACATAACATGTGAATGAAACAAGGAACATGCAAACTCACAATACTTAACTTTCACAGGCCTTGGTTCACATGTAGCAATAACATGTCATGTAAACAAAAGGAGAACTCATGCGGGCACATAAACATGCAGAAGACTGCTTAGGCAAAGTAACTTAATTTTAGGGCTCACAACTTACATAGCTCACGATTCTAAGTTTTCGCGAAATAAGTCTCCTTAAATAGGGTAGGTCTAGCGAATGACCCCTTTGTGTTTAGAATCCGCAAACTCGTTTCGTAGAGTCTCTTCTATTCCGCATATTGTAAATTATTAAGGGCTCGTAGGTAGCAGTTTGTTAAATGTTAGGGTTCACATATTGCACAGTTCAAAAACTTTGTCACTTCGCAGCAATTTTGGCGAACTCTATATAAATTAGTCAATTTTGATTATCTTAGGCTCTAACTAATGGTAAACCCTCTTATTAGAAATTAAATACTTAAACATGAACTCGTAAATTAAGAAAACATTAAACATGGCTTCAAATTATATTCATACTGACAAGGAATTAACATACTTAACATTCAGACATATATATAGTTTTATTGGTTTGCAAGCTTGAAAAACATAAATAACTAAGTCTTAAAGCAACCAACAAAGTTAACAAATAGAAAGATATCTCTAACCCCAAGCGGAATCCCACATTGCCTTTAAGTTCAGAGTTCGTTTGTACCACTTATTCAGTGTTTATGTCTCGCTTGGATCACTTGCTTTGTCGCTACACATCGTGCGATCTAACTATCTGCAATGTTTAGTAAAGAGTGTGTTTGTAATAGTCCGATTTAGACCCTAGTCGAAACAGTGGTTTTGAGACCACGTAACCGATTCTGAAAAATATTTTAATATTATTTTTTGTGTCTGTGATATGTGAATTTATATCTGCGAAGTTTCTGTGATTTAATTAGTTTATTTCTGTGATTAATTTGCAAAAAAAAAAAAGACCTAATCGCGTAAAGTGTGAAAGCTGTGTGCTAGATGTTAAAAGTACCAATTTGATTTGGCTTATTTAAGTGAGGGTCCTTGCATGTCAAATTTACCATTTGTTTTAATGGTGGAAAAATATGGACATTAGTTGGTGGATTTTAAAATGAAATAGTTAAGGTTAAAATAGTCATTTGTGTAATAATATGTTTTATAATAAAGAAAACATAAAATGGCTAGGCATTTTCACCTTTTTTGGCCGATTATTTGAAATAAAAAGAATAGAAAAGATCAAGCTAGGTTTCGACTAGCTTAATCCTTGATTAAGGCATGAATTTTCATCTGTTTTTGATAATTTCTACGTTTCTGTGATTGTTGCTTCGTGTTCTTCAAAAGCCATGTTTGAATTTCTATTTCTATTGAAGGTTATGAAATGTGCTATTGACGATTATATGAGCTTTGTAATGTTTTTATATAGATTATGAAAGATATATGTGAAATTATCATACTTTGTTCTTGAATTTTTGATGGAATAGAGCTATTTGGGCTAATTTGTGAAAATAAGGTTTTGAAGGACTAAATTGTGAATTAAATATGTTATTTGGGCTTGTATGGAAGCTATGTATATTAGGCCAAGCTATAGTCTTGGTGAATTTTGCATATTTGTGATTTTGTAAAAAATGGACTAAATTGTCAAAGTGTGAAAATGTATGGGTTAAAATGCAAAGTGCCCTAAATATGTGTTCATGGATTATTTTGAATGAAATGAATGATTTAATGGTTGAATTTTAATTGTAATAGATCAAGAACAAAGAAAATCGGACTTATATCGAGGGAAGTCTGAAATAGTTGAATAGTCGACTCGTTTCCGTCCGAAATTCGTATGAGGTAAGTCAAATTACAATTACGTGTTAAATTGACTAAATTCTGTGCATATAAACTGTAATCTGTATTGGACAGCCTTGAGAGCCTGATGAATAAATTTCGATGTAAACTCCGATAATATGCTAGTATCTAAAAAGCTCTGTATGTTTCTAAAAGAACGTTGACATTGATCTAAGATATCGTGTAAGACCGTGGCTGGGACATAGGCCTCGATTTGAGATTTACGTGTAAGACCATGTACGGAACATAGGCATCATATCTGATTTCATGTAAGACCCTGTCTGGGACAAAGGCATCAATACTGAATTACATGTAAGACCATGTCCGGGACGTCGGCATTGTACCCGTTTATGAGTTTCTGTATCATTTTAGAACCGTCTGATGATAGAATACGAGATATGGAAATGAATATATGAAATGTATAATCTATACATGTACGTTTGTATCGTACTAAATTTTTGAATATGAAAGACTCTGTTTATGTGAAATAATGAATGCGAAGTATGTATGAAATCATGGAAATGAAATATGACATGTATACAAGCAAATGAGCATGGTTAGGCTCATGAACTATTCTGTGAAATGATTATGAATTCTTCCTGTTGATTTTTACTTTATATGATTTAATAGTTAAACCAATTGTATTTGGCTTACTAAGCTCTTTATAGTTTGCTCTGTATGGTTTCTGTCTGTTTTACAGTTATCGTAGCTACTGAAGGCTCGGGGATAGTCGAGGATTGTCACCACACTATCGAACTCATTTTGGTACTTTTGAAAGTGTAAATATTTTAAGTATGGCATGTATAGGCTGGAATGTCTATGTATTTAAGTTTTGATATGTAGATATGTTATGCCATGAGAGTTGGCTAGCAAATGATATCTTTGTGCTTAGTTTTGGTATGTATTTGAATAAGTTATTGAATGATGATGATTTAATTATAGTAAAGCATGTTTTGAGCATAGAATTGGCTGAAAATTATGGTATAAATGTTGTTTAATGTTGCTTGTAGGAATGACCCAAAAAGGGGTGGCAATTTGGCTTAAACCAAGCCTGCATTGTGCCACACGGCCAGGGCACACGGGCTTGCCTTGTGGCTGTATATGCAAAGCAGTAACCTCCTAAGACCACATGGTTAATACACATGGGCGTGTCATATGGCCATGGGCTTAAGTCAGTAGCTAGCTAAGTATCACACGGCCATAGCACACGGGCATGTCTGTTGGCCGTGGGTGAAAGTCAGTATGTATACCTTGTTTTGGTACGACTAGTTCACATGGGCATGTCTGGTTCTCGAGTGAGGCATACGGCCTGGTTACATGGGCATGTGACCTCAACAGAATTAAAAAATTTTCTGAGTTCTGAAATTTATGAATGTGTTCGGTTTAGTCCCGACTGTCCTTAAAAATATGTTTTAGGTCTCGTAGACCTTCATAAGAGATGGATTGTAGATGATTTCCTATGTATTAATGTTATGTGATATCTGTGATTCTGAATTGGTCTGAAATATTCTGTCTGTCTGGTAATGCCTCATAACCTTAATCCGATGATGGTTACGAGTTAAGGGGGTTATAGTGTGAGCTCTTGCAAGCTCGATGAATGTTCCAAAGAACCATATAGCATATACAAAACATAAGTCACACAATGAGTTCACCATTACATTCATACATTTATCTCCCATACATATATGGGTTTGCATATAAACAGTTTGCATATAAATATTTCTTTGACGACTTGAAACATAAAAGTGGACTTAAAAACCACACATTGGGTAGGAAGATCTCCACCATACCCCGAAACTCAAAGATTCATTTATTTCTCCATAAGTGTAGCATAAAATTAAACACTCTCCAAACACACCCCACATATCCCATAAGTGTAGTATAAAGCTAAACACTTTCCATTCACACCCTATATATCCTCAGGGCCTCAATGCCCAAATCACAAAGCATATAGGTGAGTACTCACAAATCCTATGGCATGCCAATGATATCCAATTGTTTCAGAGATCACAAAGTCAAATATAAATGTATAAGCAGTTCATATCAGTCAAATATAAATGTATAAGCAGTTCATATCATACTTACTCAATTACGTGCCATATATAGCTCGCAATGGACAAAACATGCTTTCACATATCATAATCCATTCATATTCATACTTGCCGCAAACACATATAACTTACACTTGGCGAACTCACCATAAAACTATGGTTCACACATACTAATGGCGAGCTCAAAACACTCACCTGTCAAGTTCGCAGAATTGTATACGAGCTTCTCCTTGTCCTTTGCTTTGCTTGTTGATGGTTTTTTTGGGTTCACAATTTCACACATATAATCCACACAATACATATATGTTAAACACATTGAAAATCAAATAAAACATAGAAATAAGCCTAGCTTGCTTAAACCTATACTTTGCCAGTTTGGCGAACCTATTAGATTGACTTGTTCTTATAGCTTGCTATCAGTTCTCAACTTCTAAACTCTTCAGAACAAGTTGGAAATATCTTTAAAAGAGCAGATTAATTCAAAAATCCAGATTCCACCATTGATGACCTCAATTTTAATTAAAACATGAACTTTGTTTCAATGAGTTTAAAACATGTTTTCAAAAAGCTAGATCTCGCCAGAAATACTAAGCAGAACATAACCTTACTTCGCACTAGGGAATGGTGACCTGGTGTTCGCTTGTTATAAAAACCCAATAGAAACAGGCGTGAAAATCGATGAAGGCTCTTGAAAACTTTGAAAGAGTTTTTGTTGTTTAAAAGATGAGTAAAATTATAATGAAAGAGTTTGATTTTATAGGCTATCAAAGTGTTTGGGTGAGTGAAGGATGTTCAAGTCATAGCAAGAGTTTGAAGGAGAGTACCTGAGTGTCTGTGTTTTATTCGAGGAAAAATAGGTTGATTTAAAAAAAAAGGTATAATAACTTTAGGAATATTTCGAATTTTTCCCTTTTTACAATTTAGCCCTCTAAATCACTTTTCAAAATTCATTTCTCTTTTGAAACCCGTTAGCAAAATATTTTCTGAACCTCACTGAAGTAGTTGGTATCGAGAACTAATTTCGGCCCAAACCAACTAAACCCGATTTAATAAACCGAAACTTCTAGGCCCAATTTTTGGATGTGACAAAATTGAGGGTTAAAGTTGCTATCATTCCAATTTTAAAAGTTGCCACCATTAGCGGGTTGGTGACCATTGGATAACTATTTTGTAACTTTTCATAGTTGGTGGCTAAAAAAGGAATTTACTAGTAGTTGGGAGATCATTTTGTAACTTTTTATAGTTAGGTGACCAAAAAAGAAATTCATTGATAGTTGGGTGACTACTAGTTTAGTTTACCTAATTTTTATGAAGTTTTTTGAATTTTTTTAAAGCACACACGAATTGCCTTGTGGGCTACCAAGTCGTTTTCATTAAAATTTTAACATTTCAATAAACTTTTCCAACCAAATAAAAGCAATTTGTTTAAAATTTGAAGGTTGAGAGCCAAAATGACAAAAAAGAATTAGGACCAAAATGAAAAAAGAGATAAATATTAATGGCTAAATTTTAATAGATTAACTAGTTTTTTCGTAAATAAAAGAGTAATTTAACTAAATTTTAGAACTTAAGGATCAAAGTGATCGAAAGAAGAAAAGAATTAAAATCAAAGTAAGATAAGGGATAAACTTTAAGAGTTAAACTTACCATTATGCAATATATTAAATCTAGTTCTTAATAAAACATATCATATTAAAATACAAAATTGTCACAGTCTGACCTAACCCATTATGTGTTATCGTGATTGTATAATATTGGGATTGTCCTCTTTAAATATTGATAGGTACCACCAACATATATGCCTTCATAAATTCAAACTAACATCCTCAAACATAAACGAGCATACTTTGCAAAATGAAGTTTAAGTGGTACTCTTTCTATAAGATGCATTCATTGCTAGGGGTGAGTATTCGAAATTTAATTTTTTTCTTCGAATTGATTCAAATAATTTAATTAACTTGATCTATTTAATTTAAAATTTAAAATTTTTATCGAAATTTTTGAATTGAATCGAGTTTTGTTCACACTTTTGTATTCCGAATCAATAAAACCTTATTAAAAGGAGATGAAAACTTGTGAGGAGGATAATTTTAAATTTGGATAGTATGTCCTGCTAAATTAGTTCGTCCAAGCTAAGCACTCACGAGGCCGAATAGATAAATGATTTTATTTTACCCAAAAGAAGAAAAAAAAAAAAACATAAATGATGGCTTATAATCGTAATTATTTTGTTAAAACAGTAAAAACCCATTCCTAAATCAATTATCGTCGGGATCCAAATCTTCGAAAGCCCATTCATTCTGTTTCCTAAGCTCAGCCTCTTCCTCTGGCGTATAATCGTTCTCGATCCCGAAAACCTTCCTAACATATTCCACACTCTTATTTTTTATCCTATCCGCCACTGCTTGCGTCAGCATTTCAAGCAGATCTTTTGCATCCAGATAGTTAGCCGCCATTATCATCTGTTTCATTCCCTCGTTGTCCAGCGTATTGAACAGCGCTTCATCAAACGCCTTCGCTTCCTCGTCTTCCTCCTCTTCGTACTATAAGAATTTGATTTTTACCGGTTTCGGTGCTTTCCTAGCTCGATGCTCTACATGCCACTTGTAGTATTCGATCACTTTTGCCAAGTATTTGGATGTCACGTTGGGGAGTGGAATGGCTTCATCGCACGAGTCTGGATTGTCCTCGTAGTACGTCTTCACCGTGCCGAACTCCATCGCTATGGCTTCATCCACTACGAATTCCTCTTCATCCGCCGTTAGAAGGGTGATTTTATTCGTCTCCGTCGCCATAACTGACATTGTCCACTCAAGTTTAAAACTAGATACAGATTTCAAGATTTACAGAAATGAACTTTTTAAAAAAAAAAAAAATTATTCCAGATTTCAGAATGTTAGAAAAAGTTCAGAGGTGATGCATATTTATACACTCGAATTTAATTAACAAATTATTAATTTCAATTCATGGAATTTGCCTTAATTTTATATATACCATTTAAACTTCAAATCTATTTCACATGAACTAGCAATGCGGTCCGAGCTTTGCGGCTTTTATATAAATATTTTGAAATTATGAATTTGTCAAATTCTTGAAAACACTCATCACAACAACAAATATATGTTTATTTTCAAAATAATATAATAATAAACTCTTCTCTTGAGCTTTTAATGGCTAATATTTTCCTTTTATGAATAACTAATAATTTTATTATATATGTATGCATGTGAATATCATATATTTAAAATATGTGTTCATTTACAAATAACATTTAATAACAAATGAATCATATGGTTTGAAACTAATAATACTAATAACAACATATATTTAATAGGTATGTAGAAAGTGGGGGTACTTGCATTGCAAATAGAAATTACGGTTAAAATAGCATTTGGAATTTTGGCCATAGTTTCAACCATGAAATCAAAAGTGCAAAAATGTAAAGATGAATATTGAGATTGTGTATACAGTTTGACCTCAGACTATGTCTATGGGGCCTTGCCAAAGGAATGATCAACTATCTTTCTTACAATACAACAAATTAATTAATTCCTAACACCGAGCTAGCTCTCACTAATTTAGCAACCTTACCATTGTACAAAGACTAGATCACTCTCACACTAAACTTCCCTTCTAAAGCTTAGTTTTGCAACTTAAGAGACTCTTGATTGCTTACAAAAACAATGCACACATACACGTTCCTAACTTGAACAAATTTATGCTCTCTCCAACTCATCTGTCGGTTACTCTCAATATCTCTTTAACCTAGACAAAACTTAAGTTTATATACTACTTAAGTTTTGCTTACATAAGAGTTATAATCTAATCACTTTTCTATAAACTAAAGCTCAAAATCAATATAGGATAATAATTCTATAAGAGTCTTGGTGTAATTGAAAGTCTTCAACTATAGAAATGATTTTACTTGTTCCACAAGTAACCAAACTTGAACCGCAAATAACCAAACTTGAACTGCAAGAATCAATCTTCAAGACTTCAATTTTAACTCAATTGGTCTTCATGGTTTGAGCTCTAACTTGTCCAAATATCTTCAAAACAGACAGCTTAATGATCTTGTTCTAAAATATTTCAATTCTAAAAATAGATGAGTAACGCAATGAAATAGTGTCTGAAGTTGTGGTCACTATTTTAGCCACAAAAACAGCCTCAGAATTCATCTTACCTTCAAATGCTTTAACAATCTCCCTCTTTGACAATGTAAAAAAAAAAAGCATACACAGGGAAAATAAAATCATCGTATTACATATTCTCCCCTAAGTATCTCCCCCTCAATCAAACAATCTCTATTAAAGTAAGCATTAAGTACAAGCTTGTTAATGTGATCCAAAACATGTAAAAGCAGAAGTACAAAATTATCGGACTGAGTGAATTACCACACAAGATTGATGAGAATTGGAATCCTGAGTTTGTGGTTCTTGTTGCTCAAAAAGAATACCACTCACTCATTGCTCCCCATTTTTGTTCAATGATCAAGACCATAGTTGAAAGATATTATGGCATCACTAGGGAATTGTGTAAGGCCTTGGTTGAAAGATATCAAGACATCTTCAAAATGATGAAACAATTGAAAAGGATATCGATGGAATGACTATTATATCAATGTTCTAAGATTTGGTATGTGAATAAGAACTTATGAGTATTATATTAATGGACTGAAGTTTATTATCCGAATAGAATGTTGAAGTGAGTTTTAAATACGTGTACTTGTAATGTTTTATGCCATAATAAAGTCATTTGTTTCAATTGTTTCAACAGGTATTAATAAATTAAAATGTGAGTTAAATTATATGAAGTGTAATGTGATTATGAATGTTGAAATGGAAGATGATGGTTTAATGCTTTGAATGGAATGTGTTATGCAAAGTGGTATTTGTGATGAATGAAAGATATATTTGGTATGTTATTATTATGTGTGTATCTTATTGAGCTCACTAACTTGTTGGGACTTTTGATGTGTAAAGGATATTATAAGTTCATGAGAATGATAATAAAAATTATGCATCAAGTGTATATAGTTGATCCTAGTATGTAAGTTTACATTTGTAATTATACGAGCTTACTAAGCACTAGTAGCTTACTTAGTTGTTTTCTCTTCTTGTAGCTCATAGGAAAGCTCTATCGGTTCAGAATCTCGTCGAAATACAATCACACTATCCATCCATCATTTTGGTAGTTTTTGGTTATTTTGGTTAATGGTTATAAATGGTATGTAATAGGAGCTTTTATGCTATTTTGCCAAAGTGATGTGGTTTGAGCTTATGGTTAGCTTACTTGTAAGTATATATGTCATTGATTTTAGATTGTAAATGTCTATGTGAATATATTTCTTTGGTCACCTATTTATGCCTTTGAAGTAGGTGACTTATGGTAGAATTGGAATGTAAATGAAATGGTTAACTAGTATGTATGATGTATGTTTAAGGTTTGGACATATAGAATTGTTTTTGAATTGTTTTGGTGTTTGAATTGTGGTGCCAAGTGATGGCATATTGATTAAGCACATAGGTTGAATAATTTTGGCCTGTTTTTGGTATGTTTGAATGTATTTTAACCATGTGAATATGATTGGAAAAGATTTGGTTTGATGTCCAAGTAATGCTTGTTGTTTAGGCTTACATTAGAGGTCATAGTGAATGCACACAGCTTGGGATACGAGCTGCCACATGGCCGTGTGCCACACACGACCTTTTCACACGGCTGTGTTTCCTATTAATTTTAACTGCAAGATGAACCACACGGCCACAAAGAGTTACATGGTCGATGACACGGCCATGTCGGTCTAACTTCGAATGCATACATGGTCTAGCACACAACCTGGTACACGACCATGTGAGCCTATTTCGAACATCCACACAGGTGGACACATGGGCTTGAACACAGTCGTGTGTCCCATACTTTGAGTTGTACACGGTTGGCCACATGACCACGTTTTAAAGACGTACGGCCTGAACTATGTCACACGGCCGTGTGAACTTTGTTTCTAAATTTTTTAATTTTTCCAATTTTTTTTGTTTTAGTTCAAATTAGTACAAGAATGTTCTCAAACTATTTTTAGTGTACTGTAGATTAGGTTTAAGGCTCATAAGAGTATTTATGATATAAATGAAATATGTTTTTGAGTGTTATTACTTAATTTGGATGATTGTTTCTATTGAAATTAAATGTTTTTAATTGTACTGTAATACTTCATAATCTTAATCCGAAGACGGAGACGGGTTAGGGGTGTTATATTTAGTCTATATTTGATCATCTTTAGTCCCAATAATTTTTAAATTTTGAAATTTTAGTCCTGACTCAAATGGTAGACGATAAATTCATTAACTAAAATGATGTGATTTTTTTATGAGTATTATATGAAAATAGCAAGGTAATATGCCATTACACATGTGATAATATGTTTGTCGCATAAAATATTAGAATAAAAAATGTTAATGAATTTAATGGCTATCGTTTGGTTATGACTGAAATTTCATAATTCGAAAAAGTACAAGGACCAAAAATGATTGAATTATAGTACAATGACTAAAAAAAAAACAACTTATGCATAGTATAGGGGTGTTTAAAATGCCACTCTGGTCCCTCCCAAGTTCAGTATTAAGCAAATTGACCCCTCAGAAAAATCGGAGCAATTTAATCTTTGTCAAATTCGAAAAATGGCAACTAAAGATAATCAATCACAACATTAATATTTTCCTTTAATTGTACATAATTTTAATTGGAATAATAATAAATTTAGTCATTTATGTTTAATTATGATTTTTCAATTTAATTATAATTTAAAAAAATTAATTTTAATATTTATATATTCTATCAATTTGAATTTTATTGCTCGGCCCTTCCCTTATAGTAAAACAAAAATATCTTTTGAAATTTAATTCTTTTAATTCAAATTTGATAAAAAAAATTTGATGAAATAAAAACTTTCAAGTGTTGACGGGCAGTGGGTTGAATTATCTTTCTTTTTGGAAGATCTGCCGTGAACCTTTTTCCTTTTTAACGGCTTCTCCTTTCCGTGAGCCCTAAGTCCCTTTTTTTTTTTTAAGAAAAGATGAATTTCATTAACTATATAAAATAACCATTAGCTTTATCTACTTGAAGTAAATTTAAAATTTTTTTGGAGCCTCATCAATGACTTGTAAATTAAATTTTCAGCTCAAATTAATTTTAGAAAGACGATCTGCTACCAAATTTAGATTTCTTAAAATATGTTTAATCTTTCACTCCCCTACAATTACATGATGCGCTGAGTTCTTCGAAGCATAAATATCCATGGATCTTCTAAATCCAAAACAATCAATTTTTGAGCGACTTCAAGATTACCAATCATAATAATAATCCGTTCAGAATAAAAAAATCTCTAATTTCTTTGAACATTTGTTTTCTAATTTAGTTTTCAATTAACGGGTAATTAGGTAGAGCATCTATTACTAATTCTGTGGGATAATTAGTTCCTCTTGCCATAATGAAATCTATCCTTATCCTGATTATTGGCTTTTTTTTTTATGCCTTTTGATGCCGAAAGCATCATAAAAATTCTCATAATTTAATTTTAATTTATATAATAATTTATTTGACCTTTTAAAATTAATGAAAAAATGAACGTTGATTATTTTTGTGGACGTAAAAGTTAAAATAAATTTTTTTTTATATATAAAAATGAAATGTCAAATAAAAATCTTTTATCAACAAAGGTGTAATTTTTTGTCAAAACTGGTTAGGCAGAGCGCAAAAACAACTTTCTAATAATTGGGTGGGGATTTTAGATCAAATTTGGAGTGTGTTAACATATGAAATTAAATTTGTTGGAAAATAGAGAAGGTTTTCCTTGATCTATCTTTTGAACATTTTAAGGGGGAGATATCAAACCCAAAGCAGAAACGCTTCAACTAAGTATGGGTTTGATATTATGAATCCAAATTGGATTTGATTGGAATTTGCAGCTGAGATGATAATCCTAGGAAGTGCTTTTGCATCTATCTTTGGTATTAGACTCAAAGCAAAATTCTCTTAAGCTAAACATCAAATTTTAAACATTGAGATTCTTCAAAAATTTCAACATTTTTACATATTTGAGTTGAATGTTTTATTTAGAATTAAAACTATATTCGGTAAATGTTATGGGTTAAATTTTTAAATTAAGATCTAATTAAATAGAATATTGTGTAAACTTTAAGAGTGAAATTTGTTACTATACTAATAAAAATGTATAATGGCTTATTTGGTGTTCCAATCTTACAAAAAAAAAATTTAGCCTTTTATTTAATTTTTCGCCTCTTTTAATCCTTAAATTTGCATTGTTTGTCAAGTCATCTCAAAATGGATGGAAAAATTAATGTTTGTTAGCTTTGTTGGCATGATATCCACGTGGCAGCCTACGTGTATACCATATCAATAATTAATTAATTTTTTTAAAATTAAAAAATAATTATTTACTGATGTGACATATAAGTGGACTGCCACGTGGATGCTATGTCAGCAAAGTTAACAGATGCCAACTTTTATTTTTGAAAAAGAAACAAACATCAAAATTTTCATCCATTTTAGGGTATTTTGACAAAAAGATCTAGTTTAATGGTCAAAAGAGGCAAAAAATAAATGAAAAGTTAAAATGATTTTTTTTGTAAAGTTAGAAAGCTAAATAAGTCTAATAAAAAAATTATGTGTATTTGACAAAAAATATTAACACACTGATTAATTGCCCTTAATTGTTTACTCTCGAAACTAACAATGATTAAATTGGTCTTTTTACCTATAAGGACTAACAACATAATTTTACCCAAAAATTATGTATAATAAATTATTATATACATAAATCAAGAATTTTAGTACAACTTCTATTATTAGTCCCTGAAGCATGCGTAAATTGTGGATTTGGTCCTTACACTTTAATTTGATCATTTTTAGTCTCAGTACTTTTCACATTTAAAATTCTCGTTTTGACCTAAATGATAATAGTTAAATATGTTTAGTTAAATTTTGCTACTAGTCTTATAATCGGCATAAAGTTATAGATTTAGTCCAAATTGTCCACTTTGATTATTATTAGTCTCTATACTTTTCCAACTTTCAAAATTTCAATCTTGACACAAATAACAAATGTTAAATCCATTAAGGGTATCTTTGGACAACATAGAGTAATTGAATGAAAATGTAATTACTAAGGTAGACACTATCTTGTAATTACAAAAAACTGTAATTCTATAGACGTGTTTGGTTGATAGAGTGTAATTTCATCGTAAGTCCTTATGTTAAGTTTGGAAGTATAAATTGTAATTACCAATTATAATTACACAATTACATAATTTATTTTTAAAAATATTAATTACTTTAAAAATATCATTACGATAAATTTTTTGAAAACAAGTAATAAAAACAAAAATTAAGTCATCATATGTAATATGTTAGTCTAAAATTGTAGTTAATAACACTTTTATAACATGTAAAAAATTTATAATATAGTTTTTGGTCATAACTTTATAAATTTTTAAGATTTAAATAATATAAGGTTTTGTTATAACTTTATAAAATAGAAATAATTAATTTTATAATAGAATTTTAATATTTTTACCATAATCATCTCAAAGACTCATACATGTTCATGCTTGTAATATAATTTTTATCATTTAAACTTGCATAAAATTAATTTTTAAAGTTAAATCATGTACGAGTGTTTGAAAAGCCATGAGGTGATTGAATTTGAATGTAATTACTCCACTTCTCATCCTCGCTCTAAGAATTGACAAGTATTATTGGCTACTCTACTTACACCCAATTCAATGGGACTCTCTAATTATAATATTTATCCAAATATTTCATACTGTGTAATTATAAACAATTACACTTAGATTCGATTAGTAGGTGAGTTTTCAAAAACTAACTGTTTTTTTAATGAATTATATATAAAAAATAGCAAGCTACCATATAAGATTTTGAAGAGAGTAGAATTCAACCCTGTTATGTATTTAAAACAATACACCAAAATTTACCAATATTAATAAATTTGAAAAAAAGAAATATTCATTAGGTACATATTTAAAGTATATAAATGCTTCTCCGAGTAATGTAAGTTTAAACCAGTTATTCCCCTTCCTAAGTTCTGATTAGCAATAAGGTCTTGATTCAGTCTACTCCGCAGAACAAACATTGCCATTTTCAACTAAAACGCACCCTTAAAAGAACATCTTGTCGTTTTATGTCGAAACAAAATAAAATTCATTAATCTTTTGATATCATCATTGAAGCATGAAGCAGTAACAGACAATCCAATGATATAGCAAAATTGGATCCGGTCCCAAATTTACTTCGAAATCATCGTTACAGTTGTTTGGACAACTCGATAATAACTATTGAATTTCGAACTGCTGGTGTTGCCTACCTTCAAGAAATGGGGATAAATGTCTAAAAAAAAATGACAAAAGAGATACTATAGTAATGACAGGTGATCGACATAATCGAAACGGTTCATTTCCTTGTTATATAAATCCGGGAGAAAATAACGTTTTTTTTCCATAGTCAGATACTTTTGCAGAGGGACGGAAAGTTGATAAAAAAAGATGAATAAAACTGCGTTTTCTATGCCTCCAAATCTAAACCCAGATCAAGCCAGCCCAGACTGGATGAACAAAGGTGACAATGCATGGCAACTCACAGCAGCTACTCTTGTTGGTCTTCAAAGCATTCCAGGGCTTCTTATCCTTTATGGAGGGTCAGTGAAGAAGAAATGGGCAGTAAATTCAGCTTTCATGGTGCTTTATGCTTTTGCCTGTGTTATTTTGTGTTGGGCGGCTTGGGGTTACAGATTTTCGTTCGGTGACAAGATGATTCCATTTTGGGGGAAACCCAACTTTGCGTTGGATGGGCACTATCTAATGGAGCAGACGTTTCTAGGGAAATTCCCCAACGCGACAATGGTGTATTTCCAGGGCGTTTTCGCTGCTATAACTTTGGTTCTGATAGCCGGAGCATTGTTGGGACGAATGAATTTTTATGCTTGGATGCTATTTGTGCCACTTTGGCTAACCTTTTCTTATACAATTACGGCTTTCAGCATATGGTGTCCCGATGGGTTTCTTGCTAAGATGGGAATCATTGATTATTCAGGCGGATATGTCATCCATTTATCTTCTGGAGTTGCAGGATTCACTGCTGCTTACTGGGTATATATATCAACCACCATAACCATTTCTTACGCATTCTAGCAGCTATGAAATGAAATAATTGTTTTATTTATGTTGTAACAGGTAGGACCACGTCTAACCCAAGACAGGCAAAGATTTCCTCCCAATAACATCCTGCTGATGTTATTCGGAGCAGGTTTGCTGTGGATAGGTTGGACAGGGTTCAATGGAGGAGATCCCTACGTGGTCAGCGTTGATGCTTCCTTGGCTGTCATAAACACTCATATCTGCACTGCTGCCAGCTTGCTTACCTGGCTACTACTCGACATTGTGTTTTTTAGAAAGCCTTCCGTAATCGGTGCTGTTCAAGGCATGATCACTGGTCTCGTCTGCATCACACCAGCTGCAGGTAAGTATTCGCACAATTATATACATACACATAACGTTGCATTTTAGGGGTAACAGTACAAAACCTTAAAATCGGATGACATTTTGTTCACTTTACTCAAAAAATAAGTAAATTAATTTTTATATGTTAGATTAAATTGTAAATTAGTTTTTTTATGTTAAAATTTTTATCTATTTGTACTGTTAAAAATTGATGAGCTTGACGGAATAACAATACAGTGACATATGAGTGCGATGTGTACATCATATTAACACGTGCAGGGATCAATTTTTAACCCTAAAAATTGATGAAATTTTTATTAAAAAAATTAATTTATTCTTTAATGTAACGTATAAGATTTAATTTATTCATTTTTAAAGAGAGATAACAAGATCTTGTCTAAATCTTAATTTCTGCATGAATCTCTTTAATACTTTCATCACATTTTAGATGCACAAATTTCAACATAAAAAAAATCAATATAGATATATTCTAAAGGTTAAAAGGGTATATAAATCTTAAGTTTGGCTAAAACATCAATTAAACTTTTTCAAGAATTGTACTCAATTAAATTTTTCGTCAAATTTCAGCGGTTTAGCTTATTCCAAAACTCGTATCCACATGCATAATGTTTCTCAGTTGACTTTGTAAAAGGGGGTACTTCTATGCGTTTAGTTTGTTGACACAATAAAGAAAAGGATAAGATGCAAATTAAATTAAATGATGTAGGGGTTGTACAAGGATGGGCAGCAGTAATAATGGGGCTTTGTTCTGGCTCAATTCCATGGTTCACCATGATGGTTATTCACAAAAGATCTGAAATGTTTCAAAAGGTGGACGATACCATGGCTGTACTTCACACTCATGCCATCGCTGGCAGCCTGGGAGGCATACTTTCCGGCATCTTTGCCGTACCGAAGCTTAACAGGTTGTTCTACGGTACCTCCGGCCACTACATTGGCCTATTTTACGGACTAGCGACCAAAAGAACACATGACGGGTTTCGACAGATTGGAGTTCAGTTGATTGGGGTGGTGTTTGTGGTGGTTCTTAACATTGTGAGTACAAGCATAATCTGTGTTGTGGTGCAAATATTTATGCCTCTAAGGATGTCTGAAGAGGAGATGGAGATTGGTGATGAAGCAGCTCACGGTGAAGAAGCATATGCCATTTGGGGTGATGAAGAGGAGAAGCTTGATCCTAAATATGAATTGGCCAAAAGCAAAGCTGGTGGTCAAATGGAAATGGTATGATCATAAGATGCTTTTGTTTTTGTTTTCACCTTTTAGAAAGACGTACAATAATCCTAGAGAAAAATATGATGTATCAATAAAGGGTTTTTGGACTTCTGTTTTATCTTTTCTTTTTTCTATGGACTTTGTAATTGTAAGTTATTAATACCTCACAAGTTTTCCTGTGTTGCACTTTTTTCTTTAAATTGGAGATGCAGATTGGGGATTGGGTTTTATCTTCTATAAATTAAATTAATACGCATAATTACAATGAAATTAATATAAAATACGATAAATTTGGGCATAATTTATTTATATATATATATATATATATATGAATATATATGATAGAATTTAAATTTGATTAGATTTGAATATAAGACATTTAAATTTTAAAACTTTAACTTTATCATTTCAACTTAATTTTTTAAAAATAAATTAAACTTAATTTTATTAATGATAATTGTGATGGAAAATAATTCTTCAAAACTTTTGAAATATCATATTGAATATTGATTTTAATTATGTTAAACTAGTTTGTACATTGTCCAATACACTGGGTAATTTTGTTTGTTTACATATTTACCCAAAATTAATCTTTTAATTATGAAAATGGAAGACATATATTATAAAAGTATTCAAAGTGTAGAATACATTAGGAAAAGAAATATCTTTACCTATATGTTCATAACAATTGATAAAAATATATAAAACTTTTGTATGAACAAAATTAAATTCATTACTATGATATAAAACCTAATCCCATGGCTCTTAGTTATTATTTTAACTTTATAATATAATGTTGGAATTGCTTTTTGGTTCATGGAATGACCTCATTGTCCATTTTTGTTGCTCATTACTTTCATAAATTTATTTGTGTGATAGTGAGTTATGTAGTTGGTAGTTTTTTTTTTTTTATGAGGAATTACTACTATAAATATCAATTAAGTTTTAGGTTTTTAAGCACCAAAAATCTAAAAATAAAAAATATTCTATCTAATGAGGTTTTCGAGTGCTTAGGAGATTTTGACAATTTTTAGTTTTTCGTACGGTTAAATTTGATTACCTCGCCGGTAGTTTGATGTGCTTAACAATGGTGTCATAAAATTTAGATTTTGGCATTTGGTTCAGGCAATGGCTGGAGGTATTTATGTTCGATCTTTTTTGTTGCACTATATTGTAAACCGTTATTTTGCTTACATTTATTATCCGAGCATGGTTAATCTCTACCTTGTCCGATTTTAAAAGTTTGTAAATTTCTCAAAATAATGATGCCATGTTTCTTTAAAAATAAATTTTAAATTTTTTGAGAATTTTATTGTAAATTTTGTGCAAAATCATTGGATTTTATTAAAGTGAAATTTCTAAAATTAATTATACTATAAATGATTTGAGTGAAAAATTTTAGAAATTTATTGTTTTTATATGCCTCAAGTAAATGGTTATCGTGAATTATCTAGATATTAGTTACATAAAATTTTTAGGTGCATAAAATTTTTAGAATTATTGCATAAGGTATTTAGTAATAAAACTTTACAATATATGTCTAGGGATCCAAATAATTTTATTTGATTAGAAAATTAACCACAAAAAAATTAATTAAATTATTTATTGTAGTAAGGATCTCATAAGATTTATAGACATTAAATGTTACGTAATGACTTTAAGGATTTATATCTAGCTAAGTGATTTTCATAATTTTATTTAGTTAAAGATTAGTCACAACATCTTTAGTTAAAAATCACATACAAAAAGCATAAGTATTATATCCCATTACATAATTTATTAAGATAAAATTATTGTACGACTTTTCATAGTTACCCAGAGGAATTATGAAAATTAATTTAATAATTTTTATCAAAAGTATAGTAAATAATTCTATCATAAAATGTGTCTAATTAAATTCAGCCCACGACAATTTTTATGTCGAAGAGATTCATTATTTACATAATTTACATTGGTAAATTATAATTTATGTTTGCCTCAATTTTTTGTTAAGCATGTATGGTCATTTATTTTGACGTTTTACAACCTGTGAATATGTCTAATAATAGAGTAGATATCCCTGAATTAACTAGTGAGAACTTTAAGTTCTAGAAGGAGAGTATTCTTCTCCAATTAGGGTGCTTGGATATTGACTATGCCAAAAGGAAATCTAAGCCACATATTCTTTATGAAAAATGGGAGCGATCTAATCATTTAAGTATCATGTTCATAAAGAGTAAGATTCATGCTAATGTTTGTGGCTCAATTGAACATTATGAGAATATCCAAGAATTATTAATAGCTATTGAAAAATATTTCAAAACTTCTCAAAAGTCATTAGTCATCACCCTAAGTATGATGTTCACATCAATGAAGCTCACTACCATGAAAGGTGTATGTGATTGCATCTACAAGATGAATGATTTAGCAACTTGGTTAAGGACACTTGAGGTTGAAATGTCTGAATCTTTCCTGGTGCACTTTATATTGAACACTATTCCACCTCAGTATGGGCTATTTAAGATATCCTACAATACACATAATGATAAGTGGTCTATCAATGAACTTTTGACCATGTTTGATCAGGAATAGGCTAGACTCATACTGGAGATGGGAGAGAGTGCACTAACAGTTACTCAAGGAAAGAAGACGGTCCAAGTCAAACAAAAGGGAAGGCCAAAATGCAACCCCAAACTGACATAAAGAAAAAGTCCAAGTGTTTTTTCTGGTAAAAAGAATAGACACTTAAAGAAGGATTATGTCAAGTTTAAGAGTTGTCTTGAAAGAAAGGTAAATCAATCTCACTTGTTTGATGTTAGTTATAACACTTGGTGGATTGATTCTGGTTCTACAATCTATATCTCAAATTCCTTACAAGGATTAAGAAACCTGAGGGAACTAGTAAGAGCTGAGCGACATATCTATTCAAGAAATAAGATGAAGTCACATGTGGAAGCAATTGGAATATGCGAATTAGTGCTTAAGAGTGGTTAATTTTATAAAGGACTTTTTATATTATCAGTTTTTCTAGAAATTTAGTTTCTATTTTAAGACTTGCACCTTTTCGGTATTGTTTTAGTTTTTCAAACAATGGTTTTAGTTTATTTTATCTGAACTTGTTGGAAATGATGTTTTATCTTATGGCCTTTATTATCTTAATTTGCAAAATAATGGCACTTATAATGTTATGCACGTTCAAACTAGTACTAAACGTTGTGTTATCAATGAAGATTCTTCTATTTTATGGCACCAGATATTAGGACACATCTCCATTGAAAGGAATAAGATATTAGTAAATGATGGGGTGCTCAATACTTTATATTTTATTGATTTCAATACTTGTATAGATTGCATTAAGGGCAAGCAAACTAACAAGTTAAAGAAAGGTGCCAAGTGGAGTTTGACCATATTGGAAATCATTTATTCTGATATATATTGTCTAGATATAGATGTGAAAGGTCAGAAATACTTCATCACCTTCATAGATGATTACTTACGATACATGTATCTTTACATGCTTCATCACAAAATCTGTAACACCCTTAGCCCTTATCCATCGCCGAAACAGGGTTACAGAATATTTCAGACTTTACAGATTAAATGCGGACAATTCACAACCTTTATTATACATATAAAGAATCAATTATATAACACTCATATTGTCCCTTAGATGGGCCCTCGAGGCCCAATATACACCTTAGAAGTGAATCGGGACTAAACTGGATACTTAAGGAATTTTTCCCAAAATCTTAAAAAAAAATTTAGAAGCAGGGGACACACGCCCGTGTGGACGACTGTGTGGCTTACATGGCCATGAGACACGCCCGTGTCTTAAGTCGTGTGGGCACTCGATGTGAAGCACACAGCCATGTCCCAGCCCGTGTCTTTACCCGTGTAACTCTCTAACTTAGGTCACACGGCCAATCACATGCTCGTGTGCTAGGCCTTGTGCAAAAACTTGGGCATTCTATTTCAAATTTTAAGGTGCAGGGGACACAGCTACATGCCCAGGTGCCAGGCCGTGTGTCGCACACGATTGATTCACACGCCCGTGTGGAAGAAAATAGGCCATGTTAAGGCCACTTTTCTCACCCTTTTTGATATCAACCTATACACAACATTTCAATACATCAAATAACCCCAAACAAACAATCAACACAAGCCAAAAATCATGTTTTAAACATAATATAACATCACAAAACTCATTTATCTAAACTTACCAAAATAATTCCATTCATAGATTTACCAAAATCTACTACTAATTACATGCATAAAGATTATATATATGTCATTCACAACCATACTTCAAAATTTGGTTCTTTTACAATCCAAACCTATACATGCCATATAAACCATGGAATGAATAGCAAAATCTACAAGAACAATCTAGATAGTGTGACTAATGTGTTGATCCAATCCTTCGAACTTCTTGAAAATCAAAAAGAACATTAAACGACACAAGTAAGCTTAATGAAGCTTAGTAAGTTCTTTGGTTTTAAACATAATTCTTACTGAACATACTATAATAATTCATTTAGGTAAATCATTTCACAAACAATTCTTGCCAATCACAGCTTTGATTGATGAATTCACTTATTTGAGCTCAATATCAATAATAACTTAAATTCTTCCACAATAATTCCATATAACACTCACCAATCCTTGTCAAATTGAAGAACGTTTTACGGATTTGAGTACATCGTAAATAGAAGCTCGAAGGCTGCACAAAAGCATATAAGTGCTAAATCAAAACTCGTAAGGGTTAAACGGAAGCTCATAAAAGCTGGACGGAAACCTATAAGGGTTAAACTGAAGCTCAAAAGAGCTGAATTGAAACCCAGAAGGGTTAAACTGAAACTCCTATGAGTTGATTGAAGCTCATGAGAGCTAAATGGAAAGAAAACACAAGAGTTCGCAACAAATGCTGAACCTCGATTTACTTCGGTAATTTTATCGTCAATTCCTCTTTGGCACTGAACGATTGTACTCAATCCTGTGTTCCATTCACTTCGAACACTTAATTAAATTTCGTAAATTTAATAATAATTTTATTTTCAAAAAAATGCTACAAATAAATACAAAATACCATTTATCAGTTAACATATAACATTAGAATTTAACCATACGAACTTATCTAAGCTAAATTGTAAGTTTCTAGTAGTTAGGGATTATTCTGCTAATTTCTCAATTTCTCGTTGATCTACGGGCTCTTCATCTAAATTATAAAATTATTCATTCATTAGCATATTTTTCAATTCTAATTCACTTCACAATTAATACCCTTCAATTTTTGAAATTACATAATTACCCTAACTTTTACAGTGTAATTTAGTCCTTTATCAATTAGCCCATCAAATAAGCTAATCTTTCTCAATTAACATTTTATCTAAATATTCTAAGCTATTACAAAGCCTTTGATAAATAGAATTTAATACAGAACCCTCAGGTTTAATCTTTTTTACAATTTGGTCCTAAAATCAATTTCCCTTAAAATCACTTGATAAAATCATCACATAACAAAATCAAAACTTCAAATCGATGTTAATTCGTCATAAACATCTAGAACTCATCATTGGTAACTTTCAAAATTATCCATAAAATCAAAAAATAATGAAATTAAGTAGTTGGACCTTATTGAAAAAGTCTTAAAACACAAAAATTTTAAGAAAAGAGAAAGAATTGAACTCACATGTAGCAAAATATGAAAACTAGCTTCTTAAGGGTTCTTCAATAGTGTTTTTGGCTGAGAATTTTGAAGAATTGTCTAGATATTCAATTACATCTTAATTTTTTTAACTATTAGGTTTTATTTCATTTCTAATTTTACCTCTTGTTCACGCTAATTTTGTTATTTCTTATACACACATGCTGTCAAAGCTTTGTAATAAGTGTATAATTGCCTTTCTAGTCCTCCTTTATTGTAATGCCCCAAATTTCTGTAATTTTGGCTTTTGTGGAATTGTAGCATAGGAAAATATCTGAATATGTTTTTGCATGAATTTGCATAATATCTGTCTGTTTTTGTGTTTAGGTGTTTTGGGGGTGTGTTAGGGAAGTCCCAAGTTCAAGTCTCAAATTGGGTAAAATTTTGGGTTTTTTTAAAGTAAAGCTTGGCTTTTGGTTAATGGGCCTATAGGAAATTATTGGTAAAAACTTAACAGAATTGGCCTGCTGGTCTAGTGGATAAGTGGCAAGGGTTTATACTAGAGGTCCTGTATTCGAATCCTGGCTTAGGCATTATTTTTGCCACTGAGGCCGTGATAGAATTGGAGGTAAACTAAAACACTGAAATGGTAGGTTTATCAGATTTTTCTGAGTAGTTTCCCCGAAAGAACTCTCGCTGCCGAAATTCTCTTCTATTTTTCCCCTCCACGTTCTTTTTCTTTTCTTTTTTCTGAAATTTCCCTTGCCTTCCTCCAATTCGTTTTGATTTCATATTAACGGGCTTCTGCGATTCATTGACGTTCTCTTCATTGGTAAGTTCTGCTTGTCGTTCATAAACATTGTTTTGATTAAGAGATTAAGGGGGAACTTTCTTTGGGTGTTTAGGTACTAATCAATGAGCTGTTCTTCGTTCCTGAACAACGAATTTTTAGCACGTCGTATTCGCTGGTTTTCGCTCGAGGTAAGAAATTTAACGATTCCAGGGCAAAATACCTCGTGTAGTTTCAATAAAAAATTATTTAAGTGACTAAAATGGGTCTTGACATTATCGAATATAGGTTCTAGAGTGCTCGAGATTGCGTTAGGCTTCAATCGAAACCAAGTGTGTACTCTATCGATCTAAAAACACGTTTCGACGAAAGCCGAAAACGCTACTGTTGACACCACACGGGTGTGTGGACTGCCCGTGTAGAGGCCATGTGGCAAGACATGGTCGTGTGGTTGACAAAGTAGGCCGTGCACACGCCACACAAGCACGATGGACATGGGCGTGTGGGGTTGGCAAAGCCATGTGTGAGGTACGAACTTGACCATTTGGACAGTGTGGGCCACACGGGTGTGTAGGTCACACGGATGAACCACACGGGCGTGTGGGATCTTGGGCTAGGCTGTGTTATCCATACGAGCAAGGCCAATCTAGGCCGTGTGAGACACATGGGTGTGTAGGCCCACACGGGCAGGGCATACGGCGTGTGACCCCGATTTGTTTGAAATATTCTGCAAGGTTGCACGGGTCGCCCAAGTCAACTGTAACCTGAGGGTCGGTAAGCATTACTTAGACCCCTATACTTTGATTTGATACTAAGATGTATATAAAAGCATGATAATTAAAGCATGTGTATCTGTTCTGATTTGATGATGTTATGATTTGATATCTGCACATGAGCATGCCATATTATCTATGTTGCATTGCATTGAGTTAAGTTTGCTGTTGAAGAGAAGGAAGGCTGAAAGGCTACTAGCCTATCATCTAGCAGCTATGCTGCATATATCTGATACGTGTCGTGTATGGTACCACTTGGTGTCTAGGGTTGGATGGGTTGATTCTATCTCCATACTTGGTGTGTAGGTCGATTTTATCTTCACATGGTATGTTAGGTTGGACGGAGATAGTGTGCAGGGTTAGTGGGTATTACTGTTTTGATTGATATGCATGTATGTCTGTATTGGCTAAGGCTCAAATGTATCTGATACTGTTCTGAGTGGGCTAAGGCATACACTGATTCTGTTAAGAGCTCAGGCTCGATTATGACTGGTTGACTGTTATCCGTTTACATGCATGCTTTACTGTGGGGATGTACACACTGAGTTTGCGAAAACTCACCTCTTATTTTATTTTTCTGTCAGGTAATCCGCAGTAGTAGGTGGATTGGTGCAGCGAAGGGCTCGACGGTGACCACTGCTTCATACATTCTGGTTTTAAAGGTTTTTAATGCTTTTGTTATTTTAATTGTTATAGTTGGGAGCAATTATGTAATTTCATGTTTCAGACTGTTTGGTTTAAGTTCAGAATTTGAAATACTATTTATGGATTCTGGAACTGCAACTGCAACTTTAATTGTTCTTAAGCTTCCGCGAACCAAGAAATGTTCTCAAGCAAATCAATCAATATATGTTTTCTGAGTTAAGTAAAAGGTGATCACTGGAACGGTTTTTGGGTAAACATGATTTTAAATACGTTCTCTTGTGACTTCACCAGATTTGGCCATAACGTTTAGGCCAGAATTGGGATGTTACATTTAGTGATATCAGAGCCAGGTTTCAAAACTCGACTGTGGATTTGGGTTTTAAAAAAAAAATTGGTTTTTACAAAATGATTTGTAAAATGATTTGAAATAATTTGGATAACAAGTATGTGGTACTCATAGCCTCCAGCACTGATCCTGTAAGTTTTCTGAAACTCTGATATGAACTGTTTGAAAGCATGCCTATATTGAAATTTTGTCTGTATCTGCCAAAAACACTATGTAGGTGTGATGAGACTACTGTAGGTTACTAAAACACTATAGGTAGTGTGGACTGAAATTGTAGTGAGACTACTTCTCGTGATAACTGACTTTGAAACTCTGATACTGTTCTGCATAAAATATCTGTTAATTATTATCGGAACTGTAACTAATTTGCATAAAACTCTTAATACAGATTAATTCGTTAGTTACGATGAGCACACATGGTACTCATGAACAGGGTATCAGAGGCTAAAGTAGAGGCCGTAGAGGGATTCAAGCTGAGACCTTCACATCTGATACGATTCCTAATCTGGAAACTAGCGAAACACTGGTTTCACCTGTTACTGAGACTGGTGCTGAGTTTCATGACCGTGCAGTTGGGGACGACGCACTGTCCCAGGCTATGCTATGAATTCTGGAGAGGGTTGTTGGTGCCAATATAAGATCTGGAGGCCGTGGGTCGGTTACGGAAAAACTCTAGTCAAATGGGGCTGAGATATTCAGGGGCATAACTGGAGTTGCTCCGAGTGTGGCCGAGTACTGGATGGAGGCTACGGAGCATATCATGGATGATCTAGACTTTTCTAATGAGCAAAAACTCAAGGGGGCTGTGTCATTGTTGCGAGATAAGGCGTATCAGTGGTGGCTGACCGTTAAGGAGGGCACTCAGCCCGATCAACTGATTTAGGATCTATTTAAGACCACTTATCAGAGTAAGTACGTAGGAGCCAGCTACATTGACGCTAGGTGACGTGAATTCCTAAATCTCACTCAAGGTGACCATTTGGTGGTCAAGTATGAGGCTGAATTTCTGAGATTGAGCCGTTATGCGAGGGACATGGTGGCGACTGAGTATGAGCGCTGTGTTCGATTTGAAGATAGTCTCCATGATAGCCTGCGGGTTTTGATTGCTCTACAGATGGAGCAGGTTTTCTTTACCTTGGTCGAGAAAGCCAAGATTACCGAGGAGGTGAAACACTTTGAGCGTCAAAACCATGAGAAGGGGAAGGCTAAGAGGGATTCTGAGCCTTCGAATACTGGGATGAGGCCTAAGAAAAAGGCCAAGACTGATGGGCCTATGAGAGCTGGGCCTTCTATTGTTGTTTCTGTTAGGGTCTCATTGTGTCTGCTCTGTAATAGACGTCATCCAAGTAAGTGTTGGAGGGCTATTGGAGCTTGTTTGAGGTGTGGTTCGACTGAGCACCGTGTTAAAGATTGTTCAATGAGGAGTAATTAGATGCAAGTTCCAGTTGTTGAGATTACACAACTGCCGACAGGGGTACAGCAGCCACCTAGGGGCCGGAGACAGGCTAGAGGGTGGTAACGGTAGGGGTCGAGGTCAGAGAGTACCAGGCAGAGGTGCTGGGCTGCCTGAGGTGAGGCAGGCTGCACTTTTCTATGTTGCATATCGTCGTGAGGATGGAGATGCTCCAGATATCATCACGGGTACATTTTTAACTCTTGATGTACCTTATGTTGCACTAATAGACATAGACTCTACACATTCCTATGTTATATGTTTTGTGTCTAAGACTTTGGGAATTCCGCATAAGAGCACTTCTAGTGAGATTTCAAAGGTGAGTCCATTGGGGCAGTCCATTAGGGTTAGTAAATTGTTTAAAGACATTCTGTTGGAAGTCCAATGGATGATATTTTTGGTTGATCTGATAGAACTTCCGTTTGGGAAGTTCGACTTAATTCTAGGCATGGACTGGTTGATAAAGCATCGTGTAAGTCTAAATTGTGCTGTTAAGAGGGTTGTTTTGAGGATCGAGGAGGATAGCGAGATAGTTGTGATTGAGGAAAGACAAAATTATTTGTCTAATGTGATATCTGCGCTAGTGGCAGAGAAGTTGGTGAAGAAAGGATGTGAGGTGTTTGTTGCCTACATCAGTGTTTTTGATTCTATGGACTCTTCGGTTAAGGACATCCGTACTGTGAGGGGCTTTCCAGAGGAATTACCAGGATTGCCTCCACGTCATGAGGTAGAATTTGGTATCAAGTTGATTCCTGGTACAGCTCCATTGTCTATCGCTCCTTATCGAATGGCACCAAAGGAGCTGGCAGAACTGAAAGCTCAAATTTAAGAGCTGTTGGATCGTGGGTTTATTCGTCCCAGTGTGTTTCTATGGGGAGCACCTGTTCTGTTTGTAAAGAAAAAGAAAAATACAATGAGGATGTGTATTGATTATTTTCAGTTGAATAAGTTGACGATTAAGAATAAATACCCACTTCCGAGATAGACGATTTATTCGATCAGTTCAGAGGGGTTTCTGTGTTCTCCAAGATCGATTTGTGCTCATGTTATCATTAGTTAAGGTTAAAGAGGCCGATATGCATAAGACGATATTTAGGACTCGTTATGGATATTACGAGTTTTGGTTATGCCCTTTGAGTTGACTAATGCTCCAGCGGCATTCATGGACTTGATGAACCGTGTGTTTCAGTCCTACTTAGACTAGTTCGTAGTGGTGTTTATCGACGACATCTTGATTTACTCTAAGTCTGAGGACGAGCACAATGAGCATCTCAGGGTTGTTCTGCAGATCCTTCGTGAGAAACAGCTTTATGCGAAGTTCTCTAAATGTGAGTTTTGGCTTTGGGAAGTAATCTTTTTAGGACAAGCGGTGTCTGCTGGGGGGATTCATGTTGATCCTCGTAAGATTAAGGCTGTGTTGGACTGGAAACAATCGAAGAATGTGTTATAGATCCGCATTTTTCTGGGACTGACAGGATATTACCGACGTTTCATAGAAGGGCTCTTGTTAATCGCAGTGTTGTTGACTAAGTTACTGCGTAAAGGAGTTCCTTTTGTTTGGACTGACGCACAGCAGGAGAGCCTCGAGAAGCTTGAGACAGTTTTGACTCAGGCTCCAGTTCTGATACAGCGTGAGCCTGTTAGCGACTTCGTGGTTTATAGTGATACGTCACATGTGGGTTGATTTCCGTTTTGATGAAAAATGGTAAGGTAGTTGCCTATGTGTTTCGACAGCTTAAGACTTACGAGGATAATTATCCGACGCATGATTCGTAGTTGGCTGCAGTTGTCTTTGCATTAAAGATTTGGTTATCTGTACTGTGAAAAGTTTACCATCTACACTAATCACAAGAGTCTCAAGTATCTCCTCACTCAGAAGGAGTTAAATCTTGACATTGTCGAATATAGGTTCTGGAGTGCTTGGGATTGTGTTAGGCTTTAATCGAAACCTGGTGTGTACTTTAATTAATCTGAAAATGCATTTCGGTGAAAGCTAAAAATGCTGCTGTCGACGCCACACGGGCTTGTGGATTGCCCTTATAGAGGCCGTGTTGCGACACACGACCGTGTAGTCGACGAAGTAGACCGTTCGCACGCCACATTAACATGATGGACACGGGCGTTTGGGACTGGCGAGACCGTGTGTGAGGCACGGACTTGAGCATTTAGACCGTGTGGGCCACACGGGCACGGACTTGAGCATTTGGACCGTGTGGGCCACACGGGCGTGTGGGTCACACGGATAAACCACACAGGTATGTGGAATCTTGGGCCAGGCCGTGTGATCCACACAGGCAAGACCAATCTGGGTCGTGTGAGCCACACGGGTGTGTGGGCCCAAACGGGCAGGGCACAAGGGCGTGTGAGCCCGATTTGTTTGAAATGTTCTGCAAGGTTGCACATGTTGCCTAAGTCGACTGTGACCTGATTGTAGGGTCCGTAAGCGTTATTTAGACCCCTATACTCCAATCTGATACTAAAATGTATGAAAAAGCATGATAATAAAGCATGTGTATCTGTTTTGATTTGATGATGATGTTATGATTTGATATCTGCACATGAGCATGCCATATTATCTATGTTGCATTACATTGGGTTGGGTTTGCTGTTGAAGAGAAGGAAGGCTGAAAGACTACTAGCCTGTCATCTGGAAGCTATGCTGCATATATCTGATACGTGCTGTGTACGGTACCACTTAGTGTGTAGGGTTGGATGGGTTAATTTTATCCCCATACTTGGTGTGCAGGGCTGGGTGGGTCGATTTTATCCCCACATAGTGTGTTGGGTTGGACGGAGATGGAGTGCAGGGTTGGTGGGCATTACTGTTCTGATTGATATGCATGTATGTCTGTATGGGCTAAGGCCCGAATGTATTTGATACTTTTCTGAGTGGGCTAAGGCCTACACTGATTCTGTTAAGAGCTCAGGCTCGATTATGACTGGTTGACTGCTATCCGTTTATATGCATGCTTTACTGTGGGGATGTACCAACTGAGTTTGCAAAAGCTCACCTCTTATTTTATTTGTCTGTCAGGAAATCCCCAACAGTAGGTGGATCGGTGCAGCAGAAGGCTCGACGGTGACCATTGCTGCATACACTCTGGTTTTAAAGGTTTTTAATACTTTTATTATTTTAATTGCTATATTTGTGAGTAACTATGTAATTTCGGGTTTCAGACTGTTTGGTTTAAGTTCAGAATTTGAAATAGTGTTTATGGATTTTGGAACTAGAACTTTAATTGTTCTTAAGCTTCCGCGAACCAAGAATGTTTTCAAACAAATCAATCAATATATGTTTTCCGAGTTAAGTAAAAGGTGGTAACTGGAATCGTTTTTGGGTAAACACGGTTTTAAATACATTCTCATGTGACTTCACCAAATTTGGCCATAACGTTTAGGCCGGGTTTGAGGTGTTAGACTTATTATTTACTTAAGCTATTTAATCACTATTTCTCTTAATTAGCAAGTTTTACACCTTTTTCAATTTAGTCCTTTTTAATTAATTAACTATCAAAACATTAAAATTTTTTAACGAAATTTTAATATTAGCTTAATGACAATCCATAAATATTTATAAAAATATTTACGGCTCGGTTTATAAAATCGTGGTCTCGATACCTCATTTTCAAAACCACTTAACCTAATAAATTCTTCTAAAACACAAATCACTAATTCAAAAATCTTTCTAAAATCACACTTAACTCGTAAATAATAAATAATAAAATTTTAAAACTCACTCATTCAATTTAGTGGTTTCATACCACTATTTCCGTCACATCTAAAAATTGGATTGTTACAAAATCGAAGCATTAAAAGCTTTTAAAAGTTTGCAATGTTGAAGTAGAGAAACAATGCAATAAGAAAATTAAGATTGTGAGAATTGATGGAGGTGGTGAGTATATAATGATAGATACGCTGAGGATGGACAAGCACTTGGTCTATTTTCAAAGTTTTGTCAAGATAACAATATAGTTGGCCAATATACCATGCCTGACTCAAATGACCAGAATGGTGTTACGGAAAAAAGAAGTTGAACTTTAATGGACCTAGTGCGAAGTATGCTTAGTAGCTTCAAGTTGCCTAAGTCTTTATGGGTTGATCCTCTCAAAACGGTTGTGTATATATTAATCCAACCAAGGTTGTCCCAAAGACACCCTTGTATTGTTCAAAGGTTGGAAACTGAAATTGAGACACATACGCGTATAGGGATACCCATCTCAAGTAAAAATTTATAACTCACAAGAAAAGAAATTGGACCCAAGGACCATTAGTGGGTATTTCATTGAATATGCCAAAAGGTCCAAATGATACAGATTCTATCGTTCATCTCATTGTAACGCCCCAAAAATCTCATATTTATACTTTGTTAAAATTTTAACATAATTGAGTATCTGTTTCAGTGGTTAAGTGATTTGGGTGTGTGTGTAAGGTTCCAAGTTTAAGTCTTTCATTTGGAAAATTTTGGTATTTTCCTGAATTAAGCCTTTAACTGGATCAGTGGGCTTATATTTGATTATAGGTAATTCCATATCACAATGAGTCTGCTGGTCTAGTGGTTAAGTAAAGTGTTGGTACCGGATGTCTTGTATTTGAATTCCAGCTTCAACAAGGGTGTTTTATTTTGTTCGGTTGGGGGACAGAGTTTTGGTTGCATCAAAATTCTGAGTAGTGGGATTAGATGGAGAGAATTTAGGGACTCAATATCATATCCCTTATTTTCTTTTTGTTTGTTGTTTTCTTTTTCCAAGTTCTGACGTTATTTTCTTTCTTCTCCCCTTACTCTACCGAGTTTTCTTGTTTCCCCTCTCATTGTCTATTTTTCAATTTCTTCTATTGGTTCGACATATTCTGCTCATTCGATAAGTATCTGCTCTGCCATCTTCTTAAGTTTTTGGTTAGCGTTTTAATGGAGATTTTGTGTTCATTCTCAAATAGGAAAGCACTTTGTCCATTTTTAAAGTTTCGTAAAGATAACAATGTAGTTGGCCAATATACCATGCCCGACTCACATGACCAGAATGTTGTTGAGGAAAGAAGAAGTTGAACTTTAATGGACTTGGTGTGAAGTATGCTTAGTAGCTCTAAGTTGCCTAAGTCTTTATGGGTTGAACCTCTCAAAACGGTTGTGCATATATTAAATCGAGTTCCAACCAAGGCTGTCCCAAAGACACCCTTGTATTGTTCAAAGGTTGGAAATTGAATTTGAGACATATATACATATAGGGATACCTATCTGAAGTAAAAGTTTATAACTCACTAGAAAAGAAATTGGACCCAAGGACCATTAGTGGGTATTTCATTAGATATGCCAGAAGGTCCAAATAATGCAGATTCTATCGTTCATCTCATTGTAACGCCCCAAAATCTCATACTTATGCTCTGTTAAAATTTTGACATAATTGAGTATCTACTTCAGTGGTTAAGTGTTCTGGGTATGTGTGTGAGGTTGCAAGTTTAAGCCTTTCATTTGGCAAATTTTGGTATTTTTCTGAATTAAGCCTTTAACTGGATCAATGGGCTTACATTTGATTATAGGTAATTCCATATCACAATGAGCCTGCTGGTCTAGTGGTTAAGCAAAGTGTTGGTATGCCAGAGGTCTTGAGTTCAAATTCCAGCTTCAACAAGGGTGTTTTATTTTGTTCGATTGGGGGACAAAGTTTTGGTTGCATCAGAATTCTGAGTAGTGGGATTAGATGGAGAGAATTTAGGGACTCGGTATCATATCCCTTATTTTCTTTTTGTTGGTTGTTTTCTTTTTCCAAGTTCTAACGTTATTTTCTTTCTTCTCCCCTTACTCTGCCAAATTTTCTTAGTTCCCCTCTCCTTGCCATTTTTTATTGCTTCTATTGGTTTAATGTATTCCACTCTTTCGATAAGTATCTACTATTCTATCTTCTTAAGTTTTTGGTTAATGTTTTAATGGAGATTTTGTGTTCATTCTCAAATAGGGGAAGCTTCAGAGGTTCATAGTCGTTCATAGGGATATTAGTGGTGTGGAAGTATTGTTGTTCGTTTGAAGGTAAGTTGTGGTTGTCGAATCTTTTGAATAACTCGGTTGGAATCGGTTTAGTTTGTTGTTTGTAGCATTTAATTCGGAGACTTTTGGTTGATTTTAGGTTCTGGAGTGCTTGGAGTTCGATTTAGCTTCACATGAAACCAGGTGTGTATCCAAAACACCAAAAATGGGGATTGGCGAAAAGCTGAAAAAGTATTCTGTCAACGCCACCCGGTGGTAGACCGTGTGATAGAACAAAGGCGTGTGGTCGACGAGCCAGGCTGTGCATGCAAGACACGGCCGTGTGATGGCCAGGTGAGCCGTATGTGACACATGAGCTCGACCAATTTAGGTCGTGTAGGCCACACGGGGGTATGGGATTTTGGGCTAGGCTGTGTGGGCCACACGGGTGTGTGGGCCCACACGGGTAGACAACATAGGCGTGTGAGCCTAATTTATTGATTTCTTTGCTAATGTTGCATGGGTCACCCGACACAACTGTGAACTTACTGTGGGGTCGATAAGTAATGATTTGACCCCTAATTGACTAAAATATATATATATGAATGTTTACTGAACATGATTATAATACTGTATTGATTATATGCATGACATTATGTGATAACATGCCATGACTATATGTTGCATTGCATGGGGATAGGATGATATATGTGGAGGAAGTGTACTAAGAGGCTTTAAGCCTAATATTCTGGCAGTACAGCTGCTACTTAGTGATGGCTTCAAGCTTAATACTGGCAGCTGAGCTGCAAACCACTGTTTAGTGCCGCGTACAGTACTTTTTGGAGTGTAGGGATGGGTGGGTTGATTATATCCCCACATAGAGTGTAGGGTTGGAAGGAGTTGGAGTGTAGAGGCTGGCTGGGTAGGATTTGATATTGCATATCTATTATTATACAGAATACTGATACCGGAATGGGCCAAGGCCCTAATGTAAGACTGATTCTGATACCGATATTGAAAAGGGCTTAGGCCCAGACTGTGTTTGTCTGTATGTATGCATGGGGATTACACACTGAGTTTTCGTAAACTCACTCTTCTATTTTGTCTGTATAGGTAATCCTCAGACTTGACGGATCGGCGCAATGGAGGACTCGGTGGTGGCCACATGACCCCTTTTGACACTATCTTGTAGTTATCCATGATTTTAAATTTTATTTTACTTGGGTATTTTTATGTAATATGGCCTCTATGGATTTTTTGTTTAAATTGGGTTTTATACTATTTAACGTTTATGACTGCTACTAGTAGGTAAAAATTCGGGTTTTCAAAAGAAATGTACATTTTTAACAAAATACCCTCGATGACGTGAACTATTTTAAAATGCTTCCGCAATGTATAATGTTTTGGAAACCAACGACTGTACAAAAATCATGATTCTAGAATTAAAAAGTGATAATGATAAGTTCTAAACGGAAAAACAGTTTTAGCAAATAAGACTGATTTCATACGCACTTCTATGTAACATCGCCAGATTCAGCCATAACGTCCAGGCCGGGTTTGGGGTACTACACTCATCGCACTAGAATTGTGAAATTGAGAAATACAAAATTTTTTAAGAATGACTCAATTAGTGGGAGCGATCTGTCTTGGGGAATGATTCCCTTAGGTCAATCTTCCACTTCAAGTGAGAGATTGATTATTATACATAATACCCCCCAAGCTCAATCGGGTGTTAAACAACCAGTCAATTAAAATTGACAAGCTGCAAAAAACACCCTAGTGCATCAAATTATTCAAGAAAACCCATAAATTATTGAACAACCTTTTGAACAACATGATCCATAAGAAAATGTTGGTTCAACATTAAAAAGATCTACTAGAGAAAGGAAATCAACAATTTCTAGTGACTATATTATGTATTTGCAAGAGTCTGACTATAATATTAGAGCTGAGAATGATCCTGAGTTATTTTCACAAGCTATGAGTTGCAAAGAGCTAGAATTGTGGTACAATACTATTAAAGAAGAGATGAATTCTATGAAAAGTAACTGTAATACCCCAAAACTAGGCCTAGAAGTTTAAATCGAATCTCGGAGGTTACATTGGCCACCCAAAGCGGCGGAAATAAAACTCTGTTATAAACATGGAAAATTCTTCGCTAAACCATTATGCTTTGTAATTTTAGTGAGTTAAATGTAACATAGCTATCTTTTGAAACAACATTTAATAAGCATTTAAAAGCAATTAGGAATAAATCAAACTAGCATTCTTGAACAGTTTCAAAATCCCTTAAATTTTGCCAATTATAACTCAAATTTCAAATTAGGGTTTGTGTGGAAAATATATTATTTTCTCAAATACATATAAAATTGAAACAACAACAGAAACCAAATTTCTTTTAAAAAAACCGTGCACGAAACTTTTGAAATATTGTCCACAACTGAGAACACATAGTTTAACAAAAAGTCCAACCCTAATCCATACCACAGTTTATATAATCGCCTTACAAATAATTTAAAACCAACCATATTAAAATTATTAAAAAAAACTTAATAAAGTCGATCAACACCAAACTATCCCTGAGACCTCCGATGTGCCAAATTCAGAGCTTAACCACACGAGTTACTTGAAAGAAAAGATCTGAGAGGAGGTGAGCTATGTGAGCTCAGTGTGAGCCTGAAATAAAAAATGAAAGGCAATTGACAAAGTATCGAAACAAATATTTCCAATATGCACACGCAGACAGTGAATGAACAACTTATACCAATAGTCAGTCTCACGAGTAGTCTGTTAACAAACATAACATAAATTTATTAATCCAAACACACCAGATACCAAAGACATGTTGGATGGTTCAAACTATTATGCAATTAACTCCACAATCATACAAACAGACGTATACCAAATGTGCAATAAATGTAACAGAAATAATAAATTCCACTCATCCAGCCAAACACACTCCGTCCCCCCTGCACACCACATTAGAGCCATGAAAGACCCAAACACCTTATGCACCACATAAGACCATAATAGGCCCATCCACCCTACACACCACAATTGTGGAACTAAGCTACCCAAATAATAATATGCAGCTCAGTTGACATACGTTTAAAATAATGCGTAAATTGCTATACAGTATTACTGCAGTTGAACTGCCAAATCAGTCTTCCTTCTTTTCACAATCAAAATCCAAGAATTTTCATACAACTGCAAAATGCACGCTAAATGCAAACAATCACATAGAAATAAAAATACACACATTCGGTCGATCAAATTCAGAATCAGATATGCTTGTATTCAATTACTAAGTAATATCACGTTAACACTTAAACATATAGCTAAACTTAATCCTATGAACTCAAATACACACATGAGTCCAGGTTGTAGCAGATTCCCAAACACAGTTACCAAGGCTTAACCGAGGGTCAGATTACACAGAAATATTAAATGAGTCAATTTAGGACATAGAACAAAAATCTGCAAAATAGGGCCACACGGTTGTGTGGAAGTATCTAGGCCGTGTGAAAGAAGTACATAGCTGTATGGAGAAGACACACGCCCATGTGACCAAGTTACATGGCCGTGTGAGTAGCCCGTGTAATTTATTGTGTATTTTATGCAAAAATAAGCAAAATTAAAAGCAGAGTAGACACGGCTGTGTGTCCAAGGCATACGCCCGTATGGCTAAGGGCATGGATGTGTGTCCAAGGCACATGCCCGTTTGAAAATTGAAAAATTCCCCAAATAGTAGCCACACGGTTGTGTGGCAAAAGAAAATGTCAAAAACCCTAATTTCCCAATGTTACACGGCCGCGTGGACCGCCCTTGTACGGCACAGGCCCATGTGGCTACCCGTATGGTCATGAAACCACACCGAGATAGGCTAAAATCATAGTCTCGCAATGGCAACGCAATCTCTAATCTCTAATGGTTTAAAAACACACCTTAAAGCGAAACTCTGGGCATCACGAACTGATCGATTCACCTCCACCAGCCCAATTCGACATCTAAACAAACGAAGAATGAAAACATAACAAAGACTTACAGTAGTAGTTTACAATGATATTGAAACCCAAGAGGAAAGGAAAGAAAAAAAAACAAAAGGAAGAAGAGAACTCAAAATCAAAAATCAAAGTTTGACAATTCAGAAGAAGGGAAACAAAAACTAACATGTGAAGAGAGAGTGTGTGTGGTGAGACATTTTAGGGATTTTTTTTCTATGTTCAACAACTTAAGTAAAAATAAATAAAAATAAAAATATAACATATTACCTGAAATAAAAATAATAGAATTTTCTCTCCACTCATAACAAGATTCGAACATCGGACCAAGAGTAAGCTAAACATCTAACCATTGAAGCATATGCTCATCTTGTTCTAAAAATGCTTAGAGAAACATAAAAACCCACTTGAAGCCTCTAACTTACACAAAAACTTTAATCCATCTAACCCCTCAAACCGGAATGTTACAATTATAGGATTTAAGTAATTATTTGTTCATGCATTAAAGTGACGTGATCAGTTATGAGATTTTAAAGTTTAGTACACTGGTGCATTGAGATCAGAGTTGCACAATGGGAGTGTAGTGGTGAGCTTTTGTATTTAGGCGTTTGTCTTGTTTGTAGGAAATTTCGGGGATGAAATTTCTTTAAGGAGGGGTGAGTTGTAACACCTCAAAATTTGGGGTTCGAAGTTTTGATGTTTGTAGTTAGGGTCAATGGGTAGGTTGGAAAATTGAGTTTATTTTAGCGTTTTAACGTTAGAACAAGCTTGCTGGTTCCGTAGTTAAGGGTATAGTAGTTCATCTGCAACGCCCCAACTTTTTATTTCTCATTTTGTAAAAAATTTGACACAAGTGATTATCTGCTTTAGTGGTTAAATTTTCTGGGTGTGTGTGTGAGGTCTCAAGTTCAAGCCTTTCCTTGAGAAAAATTTGTTATTTTTGGATTCAAACCTTATCCTTGATTGGTAGGCTTATATTAAATTGCTTGTAACTTCATATGAGAATAAGCCTCCTGGTTCAAGTGGTAGGGGTATTGATGTGTTAGAGGTCTTGTATTTGAGTCCTTACATTGGGTTGAATGTTAATCTTTTTGTCTCTATGGACCGTAAGAGTTCTAGTTGTACTGAAAGTTTGAGAAGATTGAGTTAGTGGGAGTAAATCAGGGGATTAGTGTCATATTCTAAGTTAAATTTTATTTTGTTACCTTTCCCAAAATTTCCTCTGTTTTTTTACGTTAGTTCATGTTTCCCTACCGTCTTCCTTTCTTTTTCTTTTCTTTAGCGTTGCCTCCTTTTGATTGATGTCGTACTTTAGATCCTCTTCATCTTGATATTCATTGCGCGACCTTGGTAAGTGAATCTATGGCATGTTGTTGCTGGCATATTTCAATCACAGAATGGGATTTGATTTTCTTGATTGTGGCGGAAGGGTGAGTAATTAAGAGGCTAATTTTCTGTATTCTTGTGGATTAGGAAAATGGGGTGAGTAGTAAAGTTACTTTCGAATAGCCTAAATCGCACTAGAGACTATTCGTTTCATCAGTAAGTCATTTTTGTGATTTTGGGTTTTTTTGTTTAAGTCATTGCTAAAGTGGCATGGGATTGCTATTCTTAGGTTTTGGAGGGCTCGGGGTCGCTGTTGCATCTTTTTCGAACTAGGTGTGTAACCGAAACATAGAAAAACGAGATTCGACAAAGTTAAGACACCCCACTGTCTACGCCACACAGTGGTGTGATCGACAAAGGCCAAGCCATGCACAAGACACGATCATGTGAGGGCCAGAGTATGGCTGTGTAGGCTACACGAGCTAAACCAAACTAGGCATGTGGGCCACACGAGCGTGTGGACCCATACGTGTAGTCCACACGGGTATGTGGGTTTTTGGGCCAAGCTGTGTGACACACATAGGCAAGACCAATCTGGCCGTATGGGCCACATGGGCGTGTGGGCCCACACGGACATGTGGGCCCATTATACTAAAATCTTCCGTATGGTCACACAAGTCATCCTAATCGACTGTGGGCCTACCGTAGGGTTAGTAAATGCTATCTAACCCTAAAACCAAGTGATCTATAAGACTGAAATATGGTTATGAGCATGCTTATGTTTGTTTATTTGTTGTCTGTTTATAAAAGCATGTTAAGCATGATTTTTCTGTTAATTCTATATGTATGTTCTGTTACTGTTATAGGGGTGGGATGATATTTTCTAGAGGAAGTGTTCTGAAACGCAATTTACTCCTATTATCTGGTAGCATGGTTGCATTATATCTGTTGTGTGCCGCATTAGTACAACATGGTGTGTAGGGTTGGGTGGGTGTTTTAAACCCCACAGGGATGACCGAAGATGGTGTGTAGAGGATGGGGGTAGGATTCTTATTCTGATTTATGTAATTGTATCTGTAATAGGCTCAGACCTGAGTCTATATCTGAGTGATTTTGATTTTTTTATTGTGTGCATGCTTAATTCTGTGGGGTTACACACTGAGTTTACGAAAACTTACCATTTTCTATTTATTCTATACAAGTAGCCCACAAAATTAGGCAGATTATGCAGCGGGGGACTCAACGGTGACCACCTTTTCATAAAACTGTTTAAGTTTTCGATTTATGATTTTATTTTATAGTTTGGGTTAATGTTTGTAATTTCTGGGACTCTCTCTGGACTTTTTGATTTTTAACTATAGTTTTGGTTTGTTTATTATCTGCATGCTTTGACGAAATATTTTTATTAGTTAACGATTTCAAAAACAATCTGAGTTTTAGAATTAAATGGTTTTTCATAAGCTTTCGCTGTAAAACACATTTTTAAAGCAGATTAACTAAGTAAATAATGATTTGTCGATGGTTCTAAGCAAATATGAAACTGATAACTAAGAGGCTTATTCGTGACGACTACGTTTTCAAAACCTATTCCTTGTAACGTCTAGGCCGAGTTTGGGGTGTTACATCATTTTTGGGTCTCGTGTTCGAATTCTTAAGAGTGTTTTAGAGGAATTAATTTTAATCTAGTGTATGTGCTTTAGTGGTTAGATGTTCAACTTACTCTTGGTCCGATGTTCGAATCCCATTACAAGTGGAGAGAAAATTCTATTTTTTTATTTAATGTAATATGTTATATTTTTATTTATTATTTTTTAAAAAAAAATTGGTTTCCTTTGTTGTTTCAAAGTTTATACATATTTGAGAAAATAATATATTTTCCACACAAACCCTAATTTGAAATTTTGAGTTATAATTGGCAATTTGAAATTTTGAGTTATAATTGGCAAAATTGAAGGGAAGAATGCCAATTTGATTTATTCCTAACTGTTTTTAAACGCTTATTAAATGTTTTTTCAAAAGGCAACTACATTGCATTTAACTCACTAAAATTACGAAGCATAATGGTTTAGCAAAGAATTTTCTATTTTTATTACAAAGTTTTATTTCAGCCACTTTGGGTGGCTAATGTAACCTCCAGGATTCGGTCTAAACTTCTAGATCGGGTTTTGGGCTATTACAGTAACGATGTTTTGGATCTTGTGTCGTTTCCTGAAGGCATAAAAACCATTTGATGTAAATGGGTCTTCAAAATAAAAAAAAAGACTTAATGGGAAACATAGAAAGATATAAAACTGGACTCATTGCGAAAGGATTCACTCAACTAGAAGAGATCGATTATACTGAGACTTTTAGTCCTATATCTAAGAAAGATTCCTTGCGCGTTGTGTTAGCATTATTAGCTCATTTTGACCTTGAGTTGCAACAAATGGATGTGAAAATTGTCTTTCTCAATGGTCACCTAGAGAAAGAGGTATACATGAAACAACCTGAAGGGCTCTCTTCTAGTGATGGTGAAAATTGGGTATGCAAGCTAAGGAAGTCCATATATGGATTGAAACAAGCCTCCCGATAGTGGTATTTAAAGTTCTATGAAGTTATGTTTTCATTTGGTTTTTTTAAGAATATTATGGATCAATCCATATACCAGAAGGTCAGTGAGAGTAAAATTTGTTTCCTTATTCTATATGTAGACGACATTTTACTTGCAACAAATGACAGGGTATGCTGCATGAGATGAAACAATTTCTTTCTAAACTCTATCTCAAGAAACCTATATCAAGAAAGTTTTAGAAATATTTCGAATAAAAAATTGTTCACTGAGTGTTGCTCCTATTATGAAGGGTGATAAGCTCAATTTGAACCAATTCCCGACGAACAAGTTTGAGAGGAGCAAATGAAAAACATTCTATATGCTTCTGTTGTTGGAAGTCTGGTGTATGTTCTACTCTGTACAAGACCTAACATTGCATTTGCAGTTCATTTTTTAGGAAGATATAAGAGTAATCCAGATATTGACCACTATAGAGATACAAAGAAATTTTTGAGATATCTTAAAAGGATAAAGGGCTACATGCTTACATACAAACGATCAAACAATTTTGAGGTGATTGGCTACTCACTTTGCCAGCTTTGTTGATTCACGTAAATCAACAGCATGTTACATTTTTATGTTTATCGCGGAGCTATATCTTGAAGGAGTGTCAAGCAGACCTTAACTGCTGCTTCCACTATGAAGGCTAAGTCCATTTCATGTTTTGAGGCTACCTCACATAATGTATGATTAAAGAGTTTCATTTCTAGGCTTAAACTTGTAGATCAATTTCTAGGCCGTTGATGATATATTTTGACAATTCAGCTGCTATCTTTATGGCTAATAACAACAAAAGTGGAAGTCAAAGTAAACATATCGGCATTAAGTATCTATCCATAAGGGAATGTGTTAAAGAAAAGAAAGTGGTCATTAAACACATTAACACTGAGCAGATATTAGCTGATCCTTTGACTAAAGGCATGCCACCACACAAATTAAAGGATCATCTTGTCACTATAGGGCTTGTTCCCACCTCGTAAATTTTCGTTGTAAGAACGATTATAAAGAAACTCTATTAATGTAACACCCCCTACCCGTATTCTGAGCCTAGAATAGGGTACGAGGCATTACTGAACTTAATATGATCAAAAAAATCAGCCATAATTTTTTTTTTAAATCAAAAACTTTCATACATATGTTTAACGTCCTTTATATGGGCCTACGGGGCCCAAAACATACATTCAGCGTCATTCAGGACCAACCGTAAACATATGAAACTTTTGCAACACTTAGAAAATTTTCACACTTTGAAGAGTCACACGCTCGTGTTTTCAACCTGTGTAACTCTCTGTTTATAACTTCATCACCCTTGTCAGTCGTACACTTCATATAAATAACAAGAAACGTGTATGGGCTTAATTCTAATTAAATTTCTCATATATATACACAATTTCACGTTATGTAATCATACAACATATATCAGCCATATCTCTGTAATCTAAATATATTTTCATAACAACTTATCTTGATTTCATACTATTTCATATTTAAACTTAAATAACCAAAGTATTTGAAATATCATCTTTATGCAAATAGTACACATGAGGTATATAATTCTATAATCATGAATAAACACATTTATCAAACATTTTCCATATTCATATATCAATGTCTCATGTCTCCATATATCAATAACCGTCATTTTCTTGAATTCCGAGTTCAATTTCATAATTATTTGTCTCGTGTTCAATTTATTCCATATCGAAATTTTATACATTAAAACATTTGAATTATCAATACATATGGACAGTACATTCAAGATGAACAATCATATAATCACAAATGAATTCATTTATCAACCAAGTTCTATACTCGTATCTTATCAACTCGTACTTCCTTGTATCACATAATTTCATGTAACACTTACCAAACTTTGTCAAATTAGTGAACGTCTTACGGTATTGAGTACTTCGTTTTCTCAATGCCATAGTTCAACTATGGTCTTACACATCTTCACATAATGATGCCATAACCCAACTATGGTCTTACACATATTCATATATCGATGCCATAGCCCAGCTATGGTCTTACACAAATCACATATCTCACTGATGCCATATCCCAGATATGGTCTTATACAGTAGCATATATCACACCGATGCCATATCCCAGATATGGTCTTATACGGAAATCACTTGTCACTTGTCACTTGTAGCCGAAGCTACCACTATTCACTGATCAGGTAGCCGGAGCTACCATTTTTCATCGATCGGTGGCCGAGCTACCACTTTTCATCGATCGGTAGTGAAGCTACCACTTTTCACTTGTCATTTGTCATTGATCGGATAAGTGCAGCCGAAGCTATCACTTATCACTTTCACTTTTCCTTGATCAGATAAGTGTAGCCGAAGCTATTACTTATCACTTTCATTTATCCTTGATCAGATAAGTGTAGCCGAAGCTATCACTTATCACTTGTTGCCATGGTCCAACCATGGTCTTTTCCTTCAATTCATCTTGTCACTGAACTGAAATGCTCAATTTAATCATTTATTCAATTTTCATGCTTTTACATTATTCACGATTTTATCATCAATACATATGAAATAACACATCATGAAATTCATAAAATTAACAAATAATCACTAAAATTTAGCCATATAAACTCACAAGTTCAATTTTTGTATTATAATGATAATCATAATTTCATAATAAATATTCCAAATAAAACATTATATCATTTCTAATCCAACACTTATCGATTATAATCGGACATGTGATTAATTTATACACGAGTCATTCATATATTTTTGTTTATTTTCCTCTTCCTCCTCTCTATCCACATCCTTAGTTTAAACAACACACTTGTAGGTAATATTATCCATAATTTTCATTATCTACTTATGTGAATATTCAAGCTGTCCATTTGTGTCATAGTCACTAAATTATTTTTATCTTGAGATACAGAACTCAAAATTAAGATCCATAAATTTTTATAGAAACTAGACTCATATGTCTTCTTACCATAAAATTTTCATAATTTTTGGTTGGGCCAATTAATACAGTTTATTCATTGAAGTCTCCCCTGCGCTGTTGTCTAACAGTTCCGACCCTTCTTCACTAAAAATTAATTATCTTCTCGTACAATATTCTAATGATGTCCTAGTTTGCTAAACATATAAATTTAAGCCTCTAATTATTTTTATCCAATTTTTTGATGATTTTCCAAATTCAGAACAGGGGAACCCGAAATCATTCTGACCTTGTCTCACAAAGTTATTGTATCTCATGATTTACAATTATATTGCTTAAACAATTTCTTTTATAAGAAACTAGACTCAATAAGCTTTAATTTCATATTTTATTCATCCTCTAATTCAATTTCTATAATTTTTGGTGATTTTTTAAAGTTAAACTACTGCTGCTGCCCAAAACAGTTGTAGTGCAAAATGTTGATTTCCATTTTACCCCAAATTTCACAATTCATACAATTCAGTCCTTGCTCAATTAACCCCTCAATTAAGATAATTTTCTCAATTAATACTTTTTATAGACATTATAAGTTATTTCATAACTATTGAAATTCATAATTTCCACATAAAACTCTAACTTCAAACTCTTTTACAATTAGGTCCCAAACATTCACTTTCTATTCAATTCTTTCAATAAAATCAGAATATAAACAATTTAAAGCTCTAATTCTATGCCAAATCATCATATACTCCAGCACTCATCCATAACAACTTCAAAAATTAGACGTGGAATCAAAAACTAATGAAATAGTAAGTTGGACCCAATTGTAAAAGTCCAAAAACATAAAAATTTCAAGGAGAAAACAAGAATTAAACTTAAATGAAGCTAGAGTATGAAAACCAACTTGAACCCTCCTCCATGGTTGTTTTTCAGCTGATGAATATGAAGAGAAATGAAGAGAACTCTAGATCTTCCAATTTAGTCCCATTTTTATTTAGCCAATTTTGGCAATTTTCCAATTTTGCCCTTATTTCACCCATTTCCTGATTTTTCTCAACTATTGCCGCCCAAAATTTCTCCTTTGGGCTTATTTACACTTTAGATCCTTCCTCATTTGACAATTGAGCTATTTAATCCTTTTAGCAACTTTTACACCATTTTCAATTTAGTCCTTTTTATTTAATTAACCACCCAAACGTCAAAATTTTCTGACTAAATTTTATTACTACCTCACCAACACTCCATAAATATTTCTAAAAATATTTTTGGCTCGATTTATGAAGTCGAGGTCTCGATACCTCATTCTCGACCCAATTTACCTAATTAATTCTTTTAAATCACCAAATTCACTAATTCAAAAATGCTTTTATATTCACATTTGACTCATAGGTATTAATTTATTAAATTTTCAACTCACCCTTCGGATTTAGTGATCTCAAATCTCTATTCCCGGTACCACTGAAAATTAGGCTGTTACAATTAATTTTGATGTTTTTCATATTTTTGTGCGCACATTAATTTGATTATTTCGAGAAATATCACTAAAGTTTGGACCTAGAATAAACATTGGATTTATTCGTTAAGAAATTTGGACTAAAGTTTTGAGACATGATATATTATTATATATGGAAGATACTACTCAAATTCTAAAAGAAAATATCGGCATGATTCGTGCATTATGTTTCGACTTTAAGTATTCATGGGCAATACGAACCAATTGGGATAATGTTGGAACTTTTTTTGTTCATGGGAATGACCCTATGTTTTGCAGCCCACTTTTGTTGCCCACTACTTTCACATGTAGTTGATTTTTTTTTATCGAGAACTACCACTATAAATACCAACTAAGCTTAAGGTCATGAAGCACTGAAAATTCAAAAAAAAAAATCCATCTAGTGAGGTTTTCGAGTGCTTAGAAGACTTTGGCGGTTTTCAGTTTTTTGTACGGCTATATTTGACAACCTCATCAATTGTTTGACGTACCCGACTGTGGTGCCACAACATTTGAATTTTGGCACTTGGTTTAGGCAATGGCTAGAGGTATTTATGTTCAATCCTTTTCGCCACACTATATTGTAAATCGTTATTTTGCTTACATATAATTTGTTGATGGTAATTATGATTGCATAAATGAAGTTTTTAGAATTAGTATTTATAATTAATTGAAATTTTAAAAGAATATATTTAAAATAAAGCCTTAATAAATCAATCAAAATATTTTTTTCATAAATTTAAAATTATAAATGAAAATAAAGAATGTGTATAAAAATATATTATCCTAAAATATTATCTTAATAAATTTTAAAATTAATTATTAATTTAAATTAATTACAATATAAATTTAATCAAAATGGATGAATTTGGACAATATATAGTAATTAGATGAAAGTATAATTACTAAGGTATTAATTACATCTTGTAATTATAAAGAATTTTAATTCCCTAAACATGTTTGGTTAATAAAGGGTCGTTTCATTATAATTTCCTAAGTCATATTTAGTAATATAAATTGTAAGACTTATTATATAGATTGACCCCTAAACTTGACAACTTTTCTTAAATTGGCTCCTAGATTTTTTTTTTTTGGATCACATTGGTCCTTAAGGTTGGCATGCATTACACAATTTGGTCCCTATGGTTAACAACATTAGTTTTTGAACATTTAGATGATATTGGCCAAATTAGGATGTGACGTGTGGACAAACAAAGAAACATGTGCCTTCCTCTTTAATAATTCTAAAAAGTATAAAAAAAAGTAAAAAATAAGTAAATAAGTATAAATTTTAAAAAGTAATTAAATATTTTAGAAAAATAAAAGAAATATATATTATAAAAATAAAAAATTTAATATTATTATGAATATCTTATTAAGTAGATGTCCATCATATTCAAGATAAAGTTTTAATGTACTTTAAATTCTAATAATTATTAGAATTAGATCTCTACTTCTTTTATACTTCTTATGCCTATAAATAGAGACTATGATGAACCATTGTAAGCACTCCTTTTGATCAATAAAGTACATTCTCTATTGCTTTCATTTTTTTTGTTCTTTATTCTTTCCATCTCTATTTATTTTATAACATGATATTAGTACGATATTGCTCAAAGTTATAGTTCCTTTTATCGATGATCAAATTTATCCTTCATGATTTCCAATATCTTTGAGGACAAGATGCAAAGTTTTTACAGGAAGTTTATTTTATTTAATGTTTCATATCTGATTATTATTTTTCATTCTTCTTTCATTATACTTTATCATTATTTTGATTAATTCATTTTACTTTTTGTTTTTAAGGATGGTGAAAGATTTGATATTGTTATCTATATGAAATCGGAAATAAGATCCACTCTCAAAGTTTACTTTTTGATATTTGCTTGGAGATGATCCATTTCTCTTCATTACAAAGCATGTTTATAATCACTACTTCTCATCCATGGTAATGTAAGTCACTAATCAACTTCTTTTGAAATTTGATTTGATTTCTATTAAAAATTTAATTTATATAATTCACTGTCCATATCTATATGAATTTATAAAATTCTTCATGCACTTAGTTATTGGGATTTTTATGTAGGGATAAATAATTTTTTATTTTTAATAGAATTGATTGCTTTAATTTTATTTTAATTAAGATATATGATTATTGTGGAATGTGAGTAAAAATACTTACTTGTCATGAACTTTGGGATATTCACTGACTATGATAATTTCATATCATTGTAAAATTTGAGATGAAATTATGTCATAAGAGGTGGAGGTTAGAAAATATTTATGTTTAAACTTTTATAGCTGTAAAGTTATTTTAATTTGACATTATAATATTTTGTATTTTGTTGTGGTATGATATATAAAATATATACTATCTAACCAAAATGATTTATTAGTGACATGAATTTATTATTTGTTATGTTTAATATAT